>NC_053426.1:96116967-96416967 GCF_007990345.1 Gossypium hirsutum | reverse complement strand
GGCCATTTGTGTTGGCTTGTAAAAATTAAATGTTTGGTTGTATGTTAGCCATTTAAGTTCACTTAGTTTGGCAATTATGTGAGGTATATATATGTGTTAATGCCTCTTAGTGATATGGTCCATGTTTGCTTGGGAATGGCTTGTTTAATACAACTCTTAAGGTAGCTAATAGTTGATGAATTGAGAATGGTTATGCTTGTAAATTGGTGCAAAATGATGTATGTTTGGTAAAGGTTTAGTTAGTTTATTTGTATATGTGTTTTTGGTATGTTTTGAATGAGTAAAACACGAGTTTATAAGCATGTTGTTGTTAGTATTAGAAATGGAATGATTTAGCCTTGATTATGGATAAGTTAGATGTTCATTTATTCTATGAATTGGTATCATTTAGGCTATGTAGGTACAAGCAAATTTTGGGTGACAAATTGGCTTGGTAAATAACCTATTTTTGTCCACACGGGCAGAGACACAGGCGTGTACCTCAGCCATGTGTGACACACGGTGAAGTACACGGCCGTGTGTCCCCTGGTGTTAAAATTGAAATCAAGTAAGTATGCTCCACACGGCCTCACACACGGACGTGTGACTTGGCTGTGTGGCATAAGTCAGTATACCTACAGGTTTGGCATGGCCTAGCACACGGCCTAGGACACGGGCGTGTATGGCCATTTTTAGGGCATACGGGCGTATGTGTTGGCCGTGTAACCTAAGTCAGAGAGTTACACGGGGTTGGAAACGGGCTGGGACACGACCATGTGCTCCCATTTCGAATGTCCACATGGCTTGTGACATGGGCGTGTCTGGTGGCCGTGTAAGACACACGACCGGGCCACATAGGTGTGTGTCCCCTGTTTTGGGAAATTTTCAAAGTTTCGTGAAAGTTTCCTAAGATATCAGAGCTGTAATTTGGTCGATTCTAGGACTAACGTAGTGTATGTGAAAGCCTAGCTATACATGCCATATATAAACTTTGATAGTGTGATGACTCCTGACATTTTAAAATGTGTTTTCATATAGTAATGGATCTCAATCGAGCTATAGTTGATGAGGTTGAAAGTAATGCGCCAGCTCCCACTCAAGGAACAGCGCCTTCTGAATCTAGACCTGTATCGTATAGCCAAGGAAGAAAGGCTAAAGAAGTCTTATTCCAAATGTAACACCCCTTACCCGTATTTGATGCCGAAATAGGGTACGAGGCGTTACCAGACATAAACTCATACAATCATACAAAACCGGGCCATAAAATTTTTCCCAATTTTAAAACTTTTCATTCACATGCATATCGTCCCTTATATGGGCCTTCGAGGCCCAAAACATACATTGGTTGTGGTTTGGGACTAAACCAAGAACTCTCGAAACTTATACAATCCTTAGAAAATTTTCCTATTTTGGAGGGTCACACGCCCGTGTGGGTAGGCCGTGTGGTCTCACACGCCCGTGTGGCTTGGGACATGCCCATGTCCTCAGCTCGTGTAACTCTCTACTTATGATGTCATCAGCTAAATTGAGGTCACACGGCCAAGTCACATGCCTGCACAGCTGTGTCTCTGCCCGTGTGTTTACTACTGAGCATTCTGTTTTATCAAATTACTGTACAGGGGACACACTGCCAGATCACATGCCCATAGAGGCAGACTGAGTGTCACACATGGCCTAGACACATACCCGTGTGCCTACCTGTGTGGACAACTTTGAGGTTATTTTTCAAGCCAATTGACATCCTTATTTTCACATACACATACATGAATTCAAAGGCATCTATCATGGCATAAGTGAGCACTTAAACATACACAAACAAGACATGACCGTGATCATTTCATATTTACTTATACATGCATAAGACTTCATAGTTTGTCAAACCCAACTTACCAATTCTCATTTAAGCCATGTTTATCATCATACTAAACAAATCCAAATTAAATTATCAAGCATTCATAACCATAACACATCACCATTGCATGGGCACATGTATACTTAAATAAATAGGCTTACAACCCAATAATCAATATGAGCCACATCTCATGGCTTATACCAAATAAGTCAATATCAATATAAGCAAATATAAGCCAATTTACATGGCTTCACATTACATCACCCCTTAACCATTACAAGCCAATACCTTTGGCTAAATCGTAATAACACATTCACAATTGACTAAGTCCCTATACATGCCATAAACTTAAGAGGTTTGTATTCATTTTTACCCACGACTATAGCTTGATAGTGTGATGACATCTCCGACGGTCTCCAACCTAGCTAATTTAACATATAAGACATGGAAAGGGAGGGGGTAAGTTATATAATATAGCTTAGTAAGCTCATATGCAAATAATAACAACTATTAACATTCATTTACTTTATCCATGCATAAGAGTACTATAATTTCAATTAGCATTAGATTTTAAGATTTCTACTTACTCATTCATAGTGATTACTCCTTTAATTTATAAACACCATTTACATGCCTTGGCATTAGCCTAGCCACTATAGTTTTCCTATTATAACATATCACATTAACTAACAAGTTATTTCCATCCTCTTAATCACATGCACATTATTTTTGAGTAATCATAATTTCAATGTATAGTTCAATCACCTTTCACTTTTCTAAGCTCGTATCTTACTATATTCTCATAATGTCTTTATACGGCAATTATGTCTGTCTTTGTTTTCCTCATATCCAATGAAACACAATTTTAATAAATGAACCGTAATATATCACAATCAATTAGGCTCCTAAGCCTATCACATGATCATTATCAAATCTTATCATGCATCCATTCAACATAAATGTAGACCATTTTTCGCAAGGTTATCAATGTTTCACAAGCATAACTTGTTTGTGTACATTCTGACCAAGAATTCATCATTTATCAAATTCACTTCACATAAGTTCCGTGTACATACCTATACCACTCGCAATAGTCATATACTTTCTCATTCTTAGCATACCCATTGAAATACAATTCAAGCATATAAACATATTAGGTCACATCTCAATTCGGCCAATCAGCCTAACACATAATCAGCATTCATATTCATCATATATCCAGCATCACGAGTATGTGCACTATCAATCACTATGGGTAATAAACAATCATTTCCACAATAATCATGAATTTACAATTATAGGCCTACGTACATGCCTGTTTACTCGTAGTAATTTCATTCTCATACTCCTCTTTAATTTACTTGTTGAACACATTGAAATAGTAAGTATGCTCGGGGATCTCATACTCTTAGTACCGTATCAATGCCATATCCCGGATATGGTCTTACATGAAATATCATATCGACGCCATGTCCCTGACATGGTCTTATACGAAATCACACACTGATGCCATATCCTAGATATTGTCTTATACGGAATCTCAGTAGCTCTAATATCATGACATTTGTATTCTACCCTTGAGGTTAAATCGAGATTTCTCATTTCTCGAAACCTCGTCAGAATCATCATTAATCCATTTCATAAAAAAAGGTATACAATTCATGCAATATCGAAATATTAAATACATAACATAAGGTTGCATTATTTACGTATGAACTTACCTCGACACCAAAATGGCAAAAGGGACTTAACCGTCAATTTCTTATTTTCCCCTATTCAAGGTCCGAACCTCATTTTCTCTTATCTATAATATCACATTTAGTCTATTTATTAGTCATATTAGTTAATGTGATCCAAAAATCATACTATGGCAAAATTACATTTTTGCCCCTAAACTTTTTCATATTTATACTTTTGTCCCTAGGCTCATAAAATATTTTTACTCAATTTCTTTGCACTTTAAGCCTATCCGAATCATTTTCATAACTATATCAACCCATAATTTCCACTAAATCAAACTTTTATGACAAATTTTATAACTTTTACAAATTAGTCATTTTTAGCGTTTTCACCGAAAACTTTGTAGAAGTCATTTAACACACAAAAAAAACATTCATATTCCTCCCTTAAACATCAATATACACACATTTAGCACATGGGTAAATTTTTAAACATCAACCCTAGCTCAAATAAATGGTAGAAATAGATAGATCTTATTACGGGGATTGCAAAAACGTAAAAATCATTAAAAACGGGGCTAGAAAGAACTTAAAATCGAGCTTGGAAGCTTGAAAAACCCTAGACATGGTTTCTTCATGCAATTTTTGGCCAAGGGGTTGAAGATGGACAAAAATTGGCTTTTAATTTTGTTTTTAATTCATTTTAATAACTAAATGACCAAAATGCCCTTAATGAAAAACTTTGGAAACATGCCTAACCATGTCCAGTTTTGTCCACAAACTTAACCAATGGTCTAATTACCATATAAGACCTAAAATATAAAATTTCATAACAATTGGACACCTTTAGCATGTAGAACTCAACTTTTTCACTTTTTACAATTTAGTCCTTTTGACTAGACCTAATCATTTCGTGATTAGACCATAATCATTTCGTGAAATCGTAGACCATAAAAATATAATAAAATAATTTTTTTTACATCAAATTTTTGGTCTCGAAACCACTATTCTGACTAGACCTAAATCGGGATGTTACACCAAATGATGAACGAATCTAGCTATTCCACAACCTCCACCCCTCCTAATCCCCAACCTGTTCTCGTAGCCCGTCAAGGTGTAAAAACTTTAAGATTGAATAAACCTTCAGTTGATAAGATCCGTAAACACGGGGCTGAAGAATTCAAAGCTAATGTTGCCGATGATCCTGAAATAGCTGAGTTTTGTCTCGAAAACACTATCAGAGTATTTGATGAGCTTTTCTACACACTGTCTGAGTGTTTAAAATGTGCTATATCACTTCTGAGGGACACCGCATATCAGTCGTGTAATACTCTAGTATCTATTGTACCTAGAGAATAGGTCACTTAGGAATTCTTTCAGACCAAGTTCAGGAAGAAATATATTAGCCAACGGTTTCTAGACCAAAAGCACAAAGATTTTTTAGAATTGAAATAGGGTTGTAACCAAGTAGGAGAGAGAATTTGTGCGGCTGAATAAATATGCTCGAGAGTATGTTTCTACCGAAGAAATCATGTGCAAACGATTTGTAAATGGTTTGAATGAAGACATTAAACTTCTGGTCGGGATTTTAGATTTGGAAGAATTTGTTGTATTAGTTGATCGGGCTTGTAAAGCCGAAGACTTTAGCCAAGAGAAGAGGAAAGCTGATTCAGAAGCTAGAGATTCAAGGAAAAGACCGATGAATAAACCTTATTATTCTTCATCAAAAAGATCCCGAGATTCGTATAGTCAATCAAATGCATCAGTGGGATACCAGAATAGAAATTGTGGAAATCAATATCTAAGTCCTAAAGCTCAAGCAACATCCGTATCGAGCGTTGGCAATGTGAAAAACAACAAACCCAAGTGTCAACAATGTGGGAGAAGACATTTTGGAGAGTGCTGGAATAAGAGTATTAAAGCTTGTTTCAAATGTGGTTCGCCAGATCACTTTATTCGAGATTGCGCAGAGTTATCCGATAAAGATAAATTTCTGAATGCAAGAACGAGCAATACAACTAGAGAAGGAGACCACCGAGATATACGGGGAATGTGTCTAGTGACAGAGGTGTGACTAGGGATTCAGCTGTGAGATCCGAAGCTATAGCACCAGCCAAAACTTACGCTATTTGCATTCGTGAAGAAGCGTCATCATTAGATGTTATTATCGGTACATTTTCTCTTTACGACACTAATGTGGTTGCTTAATTGATCCTGGATCGACACATTCGTATGTTTGTGAAATTTAGTGCCTAGTAAGAAATTGTATATTGAAATTACTGAGTTTATGATTAAAGTATCGAACCCCTTAGGCAAGTATGTTCTAGTTGATAAAGTATGCAAGAACTGTCCTTCAATGACTCAGGGTTACTGTTTTTCGGCTGACTTGATGCTTTTACCATGTGATGAGTTCGATGTGATTCTGAGTATGGATTGGTTGACTCTGCATGATGCCATGGTGAATTGTAGGCGAAAGATTATATAATCGAAATGTTAGAATAATGAAATTCTTCGGATTGAATCTGATGAGTCGGGTGGATTGCCCATAGTGATTTTGTCGATATCGGCTCAGAGATATGTGAGAAAAGGTTGTGATGCGTATCTAGCATATGTTTTATGATGAACCGTAATTTATACATATTTTTACCCCATTTTTAACGCATTTTATTGATGATTTTCCATTAGAATTGGTGAATTCGATGCTCCTAATGCTTTAATTTCATGTTTTACACTTAGGAGAGCATAGGAGAGCGAAAGGAATGAGAAACGGGCCAAAAATAGAGAAAATGGGTCAAAGTAAGAAATCAACACGGCCTACACCTCCTCACACGGGTAGACCACACGGCCGTGTCAATTTGGCAGGCTCGAGCATGGCCTGAAGTAATCGCACACGAACATGTCACACGGGCGTGTCCCTACCAAGCCCAAGTTGAGTCCAATTCAAAAAAAGCTAATTTTGAGGGCTTTTAGGCATTCCAAAGCCTATAAATACACCCTAAAGAAGGAAGAAAATGGAGGACAAAGTAAGGGGTAAGTAATTACTTCAAGAAAGCCGATTGATTCATCTCAGAAGTCGGATTCATCATCAAGACTGAAGATCTCTCCTCAATTCCCCTTCAGGAGTTTTGGGTTTTCTTTATGTTTTGTATTCCTTATTATTCTGAGATGTTTTCTTATTTAGGTATGAACTAAATCCCCTAAATACCTAAGGGGAATGAAACCTAAGACGAATCTTGTTATTATTTTCTGAATTGTATGATAAATATTTGACTTATTCTTAATTATGTGTTCTTAATTCTTGTTTTGATATCCCAGGATACCGATTCAAGATAAGCTCTTATTCAGAGGAGGAATAGACCCTGTCTAAGAGTACATTTGTCATAATTAAGCGGAGTTAATTGCGTGCCTAGACATAGGGTGACAAGATTTTGCCAGATTAGGGTGAAACCTAATAAGGGGATCCATAGATCGAGTTAATGCAACCCTAGAGTGTTAATTAGAGAAAAGTCTCGATTATTCAATCTAGGGATTAGACGTTATTAGTCTTGAATAGGGATAATAATATAACTTAAGGATCTCTACAGAACAAGTTAAATGAATAAATCATCCGATTCGGAGCCAGAATAACAAGTACAGTCTAGGTGGATTTTTCCTTAGGTATTGTCTTCATTCAATCGATTTTTCCAAAAGCAATTCCCCAATTCCATTCTCTGTGCGTTCTTAGTTTAGATAATTAGTTAGTTACAACAAAAACCTCTTTATTCTTAGGCTAGATAATAAAAAGACAGTCTTTACTAGTATTTTTAGTTCCTTTGGGTTCGACAATCCGATCTTACTAAAATTATACTACTGTTTGATAGGTACACTTGCCCACATCTCGATAATAGTTAGTTCAAGAACAAGTAATAATAAATATTTAAAACCTATCACGAAACCTCGCGATCAAGTTTTTGGAGTCGTTGCCGGGGAACTAAGATATTAGGAACACTCAATTTTTATTACTTTAGCCATTTATTTTTCTTGCAATTTAATTTAATTTTATTATTATTTATTAATTTACTTTTTCCTTCTCTTGGCAGGTTTTTTATAGTTTTTGACTAGAAGAAACCCGTCAGGACCATTACTTTTTGACAAAGAAATCGATCATACAGTTCGCAGAAATCAAAGAGAAATAACGCGAAGTTTAAGATACACAGAGAACGAGTAAGAAGACGATACTCATCCCCCAACCGAAGAGATGCTGAAAACCAAGGCAATCAGCTACCTCCTGCAATTGCGGTTAATCAAAATCCTACTCTACGCACTATGTATGATTATGCTAAACCTTCTTTAACAGGAACTGAATCGAGCATAGTTAGACCTGCTATAGCTGCAAATAATTTTGAATTAAAACCTAACACTATTCAAATGATACAGCAATTTGTTCAGTTTGATGGTTTGCAGGATGAGGATCCCAACGCTCATTTAGCCAACTTCTTAGAACTATGCGATACATTTAAAATTAATGGTGCCTCGGATGATGCCATTCGTCTTCGGTTATTCCCTTTTTCATTAAGGGACAAAGCTAAACAGTGGTTGAACTCGTTACCACGAGGGTCAATTACTACATGGGAACAAATGACCGAAAAATTTTTACTAAAATATTTTTCGTCGGCTAAAACGCCTAAATTACGTAATG
This sequence comes from Gossypium hirsutum, assembly GCF_007990345.1. Lineage (NCBI taxonomy): Eukaryota > Viridiplantae > Streptophyta > Magnoliopsida > Malvales > Malvaceae > Gossypium > Gossypium hirsutum. The sequence goes on along the minus strand of NC_053426.1, from coordinate 96,408,779 downwards.
ATATTCTTCTTTTGTGTAGATGGATTTAGAAACACTCTACGATGCATGGGAGAGATATAAGGACCTTTTGAGAAGGTGCCCTCACCATGGGTTACCGCTTTGGCTACAGGTTCAAACGTTCCATAATGGCCTGAATCCTTCGACTCGACAAATGGTTGACGCAGCTGCGAGCGGAATCATCAATAATAAAACACCTAAAGATGCCTATGAGTTTTTAAAGGAGATGTCACTGAATAACTATCAGTGACAAGTCATGAGGACAAAGCCAACGAAAATAGTTGGCGTTTATAACGTCGATTCAGTCACCATGCTCTCTAATCAGGTCAAACTCTTAAATAAAAAGATTGATGGTTTTCTTAATTCTTCGCAGGTTCACCCAGTAATGCAGTGCGAAGCAAGTGGAGGTGGAACAAGCCATTCGGAATACCAACCTTATGGCCACAACATGGATAACGAGCAATTAAACTACATGGGTAATAATCCTCGACCTCAAAACAATCCGTATAGTAACACTTACAATACAGGTTGGAGGAACCACCCCAATTTCTCGTGGAGTGGTCAAGGAAATCAAAGACCACAACCACCTCCAGGTTACCAACAACCACCCTACCAACAGGAAAAGAAGTCGAACCTTGGAGAGATGCTCTCAAAGTTTATTTCGGTGTCACAAACTCGTTTCCAGAACACCGAGACAGCACTTAAAAATCAACAAGCGTCGATCAAAGGGCTTGAAACTCATATAGGCCAGCTTTCCAAACTAATTTCTGAACGACCACAAGGTAGCTTGCCAAATAATACTAAACCCAACCTAAGGGAACAGCTAAACGTAATTAATATTCAAGATGAAGAAGGATTTTTTGAGCATGAACCAAAACCGAGGCAAGAAACTGTGGTAAGCAAAGGTCAACGTGAGGTAGATAACAATACAAACAAAACGGTGATTGTCAAATATAAACCTCATGTGCCATAACCCCACGCGACAAGGAAAGATTGCTCAAATGAACAATTTGGTAAATTCCTTAAACTCTTAAAAAAATTACATATTAACTTACCATTTATTGAAGCCCTATCACAGATGCCAAACGTAATGAAATTCTTAAAAGAGCTTTTAGCAAATAAACGGAAGTTGGATGAGGCATCGTATATGGAGCTAAACTCAGTCTGCTCAGCTATTCTGAAAAATAAGCTACCGAACAAACTAAAAGATCCAGGGAGTTTTACGATTCCTTGCTTAATTGGTAGTCTAGATGTTAATAATGCATTAGCTGATTTAGGGGCTAGTATCAACGTCATGCCTTATAAAATGTTTAAGCAACTAGGTCTCGGGAAACCCAAACAGACTAGGATGAGTTTTCAACTAGCAGATAAAACTATAAGATTTCCTAGGGGTATTATTGAAGATGTGCTAGTAAAAATCGATAAATTTATATTTCCCGTTGACTTCATTGTTTTAGACATAGAGGAGGATAGCAACACTCCTTTAATTCTGGGAAGACCCTTTCTAGCAACTGCTAAAACAATTATTGATGTTGGCACAAGTGAGCTCACTCTTCGCGTAGGAGACTAAACGCTCACCCTTCAAGCTCGCAATTCTGAAAACACATCGGAAATTAAAGGTGCTCGTCTAAACCATTCTATTAAAACTGACCACATGATACAACCCACTTTGCAAGAGATAAGTCTGAAGGAAGTACATGAGCCACTCTCAAACAATAGTAAAGGATCTATTCATGAAGAACGAAGGCTGCAAATAGAGGAGCTAGTTGAATGGCGAACACATAAACTGAGAACACACGATAAACCGAAACTACGCCAAGACGAGCTTGATACCTCTCCAAATCAACTTAAAGTTGGAGATAAAGTCTTATTAGATGCCGCAGATCCCCACATTTTCACTACCACACCGAATAAAGAAATCCCTCTTATGGAACTCAGCATTTTTCCATTCGGTACATGGAGGTGAGTCATCCCAAGTTCGGCACTTTTAAGGTAAACAACACCCATTTAAAACCTTATTTTAAGATTGATAGCAGGAATGAAGAGTATAAACTCCTCGAACCACCATGATCATTCAACAGAGAGGTAAGTCGAGCTTAGACTATAAATAAGCGCTTCTTGGGAGGCAACCCGAGCACTAACTGTATTAACTTCTTTAAAAATTTAGTCTTCAACATCTAACTTACTAACGGAGCTCTTGAACACAGGTTTTCCACTGAGACACGGCCAAGCACATGGGCATGCTTATGGCCGTGTGAAAATAGGGCAAGGAATTCCTCAAACATGGCTACGATAAAATGCCACAGTCATGCGACATGGTCGTGGTCGAGCCTACCAAAACAACACAGGAGTGCGACACGCCCATATGGAAGACTTGTGGTTGAAACTGAAAAACTAACACGAGCGTGAGACACGCCCGTGTCTCACACCCGTGGTCGAACCTGTTAGATTGACACGGGCATGGCGATTTCCCACACGAGCTTGAGAGAAGCGAACAAAACTAGACACGATCATGCGACATGGCCGTGTGAACCCACACACCTGAGGTACACGGGCATGGGACGAATTTTAGACGCCTCCAAATAGGAAAAACGCGAAACACACGGGCAAAAATTGGGGAATATGTGACAGCCCAAAATTGACCCTAGTCGGGAAGTGGTTTCGGGACCGCTAAACCGAGTCACCGAAATGTTTGAATGTGATATTTATTGTCTAGAATATGTAATTATGAATGTGTGAAAATTTCAAGCTTCGAATTAGTCGATTGCATGTGAATTTAGTCAATAGGACTTATGTGAGAAAATTTTAAAATGTGATAGGTCAATGCGTAAGGACCTATTAGTGCATGTGGAAAAAGGGGGACTTGCATGTCAAATTCCCCCTATTAGTAGTGGCCGGCCATGACAAGCATGGTAGACCAAGTGTGATGGGCAAGACATGTCATAGACATGTTGTGTTAGTGCATCATGAGTGGAAACATGTCACAAACATGTTATGTTAGTGAGGTATGTTAGGAGAAATAAAATAAGGGGCATGGGCATAAAATAATGAAAAGGAGTATGATGAATACAAAAAAAAATGTGTGTAGTTGTTTCCCCCCCCCCATTGCCGTGAGTTAAAGAAAAGAAAGGAGAAAATTTTGTTCATCCTTTTTCATCTTCATTTGGCTGAAAATTTTAAGGAGGAAGGAAGAAGAAAGGTTGAAGAGGTTCGGCCATGCATGTGACTAGGCTAAGGTATGTTTGGTGATGTTCCATGAGATGCATACATATTTTAGTTGTTAGCTTGAGTTCTACCTAGCCCATGGTCTAAATCTTGCTATGTGATGGAAATGACACTCGGCCATGGATGCATCATTCTTGGTTGATGTTTGATGTTGTGGTGATGAGGCAGGAAGATGAGTTAAGTTTCGGCTAAGGTGGATTTGTGTTGATGTCATTTGCATGCTAAGTGTAAAGCTTTGTAATGATGCATGTGATGGTGGATTGATGATTCTTGAATCTTCTTTTTAGCATTTTTGAGTGAGCACATATGTGCATTGGTTGCTAAATGGGGAAGAATCGGCTAGCAAGTTGTGTGCTAAGGCCGAATATAATTTTTGTATATTAATGAGTAATGCATATGTTAAATTGATGGAAAGGGAGAGGATGCTTTACTAGTGTATATATGTGAGTATTAGCCAAGTTTTGAACTTGAAACAAAAGGGTGTTTAGTCAATACAAGTGACCATACTTGTAGAATGTATTAAGTGTTGAAATCGGCCCCAAAATAGACATGCATATTCGGCCAAGGGGGAAAAATTAGCTAAAATGTTGAGTTTGATTCATGATTTCCGTACATATGTGACTTTAATGTCTAATGTATAAATATGGGCTAAGTGCCTTGTGTTCCTCTTTTCAATGCTCAAATGATTAAATCAATTTATTTGTTTAATTAAGCTCAAGAGCAAAGGGGAACTAAATCCGATAAAGGGAAGGAAAAAGTGGTCGAATAGCTATCGGAATCGTTCGACAACACCCGAGGTAAGTTCTTGAGTAAGAGAGCTTAAATTAAGATTTGATTAGATCATGTTTTAAGCAAATCAAAATCATGCTCTTTGTGTGTGGCTATTGAGCCGAAATTGCAAGAATGATAAGTGTCTTGTGTTTGAGTTTTGCTAACGAAAATGAAATACGAATGTGCCATGATTTATGGTTAAATGTGCATGGTTATTTGAATGATGTCCGGGCTAAGTCCCGAAGGCTTTGTGCTAAGTGACCATATCCGGACTAAGATCCGAAGGCATTTGTGCGAGATACTAATTCCGGGCTAAGTCCCGAAGACATTTGTGCGAGTTACTAAATCCGGGTTAAGTCCCGAAGGCATTTGTGCGAATTACTATAACCGGGCTATGTCCCGAAGGCATTTGAACGAGGAGCTATATCCGGTTAAATTCCGAAGGTACGTGATTTGGGAATGAATGATCTTGCTGTAAAAAAATTTCAGTTAATGCTCTAGAAACATCCCAACATTGAGGTATGTTTCGTATGTGCTTGAATTTAGTTGAGCCCTTACAAATAAGTATTCGCTCAGTTGATAAACGAGCTACCGGCCTTTGGCTAAGTTGATCTTTTGTGTATGTACATAAGGGTTGGAAATGTGAAGCAAGTATGATATCGAAAATTTGTGCATATGAAATTATCCGTTTAGCTATATGAATGCTATACTTTGTTGTGCTGGAATTCCTTGCTCAAAACTTACTAAGCATAAATTGCTTACTCCGTTTCATTGCTCCTCTGTTTTATAGATTTGGTTCTCCAGCTATCGGACTCGGGATCTTGAAGTCAAAGTCGCCCACACTATCAAAGCCCCTTTTTGGTACAATTTTGGTTGAACTTCGAAATGGCGTGTATAGGACTACCCGTTTGTTGTGGGTCGTGGACCCTTTGGACTTGTATAATTTTGGATAGCCATGCGAAAATGGCTTATATGTGTTTGAGTATAATGTTATAATCATTCGGTGTGGATATGCTTGACAAGGATTAGCCATGGGAATGGTTAATCACTATCATAAATTGTGCTATTTATGCAAAAAGGGCTAGTTGAATCATGGAAACCATGAAATAGGTAAAGTCTACCTTAAAGGCAGATGCTGACAGCAGCAGTGATGTAGATTTGGAAAATAACTAAAAATAGTAGGAAGGGAATTAAATAGTGAATAAATTATGTAAACAAACCTTGATGAATATACTTTCATAGGAAAGTAACGAAACAATCATACGGACAGTATGTTAAGAGATATTCAGGTTCTCGTGAGACAGGGCCAGAACGGTTTCTGGATTTCCTGTTCCGACTTTGGAAATTCATTATAAATTAACCAGAGATAATTAGGAGTCATACCATATATGGATAGATTCCTCTCTGAGTCTAGTTTCTATAGAAACAAACGGCATCAGTATTGGAGCCCTGTACAAGGAGATATCCAAGTCGTAATGCGCAAAGGTCAGGGTAGTCGATCCCTGTAACATGGGAGAATTTGACTAATAAACTGTACTAATTTGCCCAACCAAAAATTCTAGAAAAAAATATGTAGATGGGCATATGAGTCTAGTTTCGGGGAAAAATCACGAAACTGATTTTCGAGTTGTGAAACTCAAGATATGATTTTTAAAGCGACTAGTATGCAGATTGGCAGTGTCTGGGAAATATTTTTATAAGGGGTTTAAAGTCTGTTAACACCTCGTGTTCGACTCCGGTGTCGGTCTCGGGTTCGGGGTGTTACATTTGATTGGTATCAGAGCTACGGTTTAGTCGATTCTAGGACTACCGTAATGCGTTGGGTCTAGCTATACATGCCATTTTATGTGATTATTTGATAGTGTGGTGATTTCTGACATTGCAAATGTGTTTATTTATAGTAATGGATCCCGATCCCGACCGAGAGGTAGCTGATGATCTTGAGAGTGTAGCGCCTGCTCCCGCACAAGGGACAGCGCCGGCGGACTCTCAACCTAATGCTAGTAACCCGAATGATGAAGCTAGACAAGCTTTCTATAGCGTGATGAATGATTGGTTCAACCAATACATTCGAACTAATACGGCTGTTCCACAACCTCCATTCCCGACTAATACCACCCCCGCACCTACAATACCTCCGGTAACTGACCAAATAAGGTCAAATAAGCCTCCAGTTGTCAGAATCCGAAAACATGGGGCTACTGAATTTAAAGCTACGGATAGCGACGATGCCGAGCAAGCTGAATTTTGGTTGGACAACACTATCCGGGTACTTGATGAGCTATCTTGTACACCCGATGAATGACTAAAGTGTACTATCTCCTTGCTACGTGATTCTGCCTACTATTGGTGGAGTACTCTGACTTCTGTTGTGCCCCGAGAGCAAGTAACTTGGGAGTTTTTCCAAACTGAGTTTCGGAAAAAGTATATCAGTCAGAGATTTGTTGATCAAAAACGGAAGGAATTTCTTGAGCTTAAGCAAGGTTCCATGTCGGTTACTGATTATGAGCGAAAATTTGTTAGACTTAGCAAATACGCTCGGGAATGTGTTTCGTCTGAGGCTATTATGTGTAAACGCTTCGAGGATGGGCTGAATGAAGATATAAAAATGTTTGTTGGCGTTCTTGAAATACGAGAGTTTGTAGTACTTGTCGAGCGAGCTTGTAAAGCCGAAGAGCTTAGAAAAGAAAAACAAAAAGTTGATGAGGGAACTGGAGAGTTTCGTAAAAGATCCTCGGGAAAGTCTCTTCAACAGGCATCGAAGAAATTTCGAGATGATGCGGGCCAGTTTAGAGGCACTTCGGGCCTTTTTAGACGAGATCATGATTGACCCCCTGTGGGTACACGAGGCATTTCGGTCGCCAGTGTTGGGAATGAACGTCGAGACAGAACGAAATGTCGATATTGCGGTAAATGGCATTCGGGGAGTTGTAGATTCCCTGACCGCTCCTGTTACAAGTGCGGATCAGTTGACCACTTCATTAAAGATTGCCCGAGGTTGTTTGAACAGAATGAAAATCAGAGTGGGAAACCGGGTGCTACCACTACTCGAGGTAGACCATCTGGAAATACGGGCAATGCTAGTGGTGGCCAGAGAGGATCTAGAGATGCTACGACCAAATCCGAGGCTCGTGCGCCTGCTAGAGCTTATGCTATACGTGCCCGCGAGGATGCTTCTTCGCCTGATGTTATTACCGGTACTTTTACTCTCTTTGATACTAATGTAATTGCTTTGATTGACCCCGGTTCTACTCATTCTTACATATGTGAAACCTTAGCATCCAGTAAGACTTTACCTATTGAGTCTACTGAGTTCGTAATTCGGGTGTCAAATCCCTTGGGTCGTTACGTGCTTGTCGACAAAGTGTGTAAGAAATGTCCCCTAGAAATTCGAGGTTCCTGTTTTCCGGCGGACTTGATGCTTTTGCCGTTTGATGAATTTGATGTTATTCTTGGTTTGGATTGGTTGACCGCGCATGATGCGGTTGTGAATTGCAAAAGCAAGACTATTGATTTGAGGTGCGCAAATAACGAAATAATCCGAGTTGAGTCTACGGACTTGGAGGGGATGCCAGCTGTAATATCAGCAATGTTGGCCCAGAAATATGTAAGAAAAGGGTGCGAAGCATACCTTGCGTATGTACTGGATGACAAAGAATTAGATAAGAAACCCGAATCTGTGCCGGTGGTTTGTGAATACCCGGATGTTTTTCCTGAAGGATTAGCGGGTTTACCACCTGTTCGGGAGGTAGAGTTTGGTATTGAGCTTGTACCTGGGACTACGCCGATTTCGATAGCTCCGTATCGTATGGCACCAACCGAGTTAAAAGAGTTGAAAGCTCAGTTGCAAGAATTGACGATAGAGGTTTTGCTCGACCAAGTTTCTCACCTTGGGGTGCACCAGTATTGTTCGTGAAAAAGAAGGACGGAACCATGAGGTTGTGCATTGACTATCGTCAACTAAATGAAGTGACGATAAAGAACAAATATTTGTTACCACGTATCGATGATTTGTTCGACCAACTGAAGGGAGCCTCAGTGTTCTCAAAAATAGATTTGAGATCGGGCTATTATCAGTTGCGAATTCGAGATTCGGACATACCCAAAACTGCCTTCAGAACGAGATATGGTCACTACGAGTTCTTAGTGATGCTGTTTGGGCTCACTAATGCCCCTGCGGTATTTATGGATTTGATGAATCGGATCTTCAGACCATATTTGGATCGGTTCATAGTTGTGTTCATTGATGACATCTTGGTCTATTCAAGAGATGAGACCGAACATGCTGAGCATCTGAGGCTAGTGTTGCAAATTTTGCGGGATAAGCAGTTATATGCTAAGTTCAGTAAGTGTGACTTCTGGTTAAGAGAGGCTAGCTTCTTGGGTCATGTAATATCCGCATCGGGTATTCGAGTTGACCCGAACAAAATTTCAGCCATACTTAATTGGAAACCTCTGAGAAATATTACTGAGGTTCGGAGCTTTTTGGGGCTCGCCGGTTATTACCGACGATTTGTCAAAGGTTTCTCGATGATAGCCACACCAATGACGAAGCTACTTCAAAAGGATGTTAAGTTCGAATGGACGGAGAAATGTCAGAAAAGTTTTGATCAACTAAAAACTTATTTGACTGAAGCTCCAATTTTAGTGCAACCCGAATTAGGCAAAGAGTTTGTCATTTATAGTGACGCATCCCTACTTGGGTTGGGTTGCGTATTGATGCAAGAAGGTCGAGTGGTGGCCTATGCGTCGAGACAATTAAAGCCACATGAGAAAAATTATCCGACCCATGATCTTGAACTAGCTGCCATCGTATTTGCTTTAAAAATATGGCGACATTACTTATTTGGTGAGAAGTGACATGTATTTTCGGATCACAAAAGTCTCAAAAATTTGATGACTCAAAGAGACTTAAATCTGCGACAAAGACGTTGGCTTGAGTTGTTGAAAGATTACGAGCTTGTCATTGATTACCACCCGGGAAAGGCTAATATGGTTGCGGACGCCTTAAGCCGGAAATCATTGTTTGTTTTACGAGCGATGAATGTGCACTTGTCTGTTCTACCCGACAATGTGTTAGTAGCTGAATTAAAAGCCAAACCATTATTGATTCATCAAATTCGTGAAGCCCAGAAAGTTGATGATGAATTGGTTGCAAAACGGGCTGAGTGTGCTCCGAACAAGGAATCGGAGTTTCAAATTGATGACGATGATTGTTTGAGGTTCAGAAGTCGTTTGTGTGTTCCAAGGAATTCGGAACTCATTTCGATGATTCTGAACGAAGCCCATTGTAGCCGAATGTCAATTCACCCGGGGAGTACGAAAATGTACAACGATTTGAAATGTTGGTTTTGGTGGCATGGTATGAAACGAGACATCTCCGACTTTGTTTCGAGATGTTTAATATGTCAACAAGTGAAAGCGGAACATCAAGTGCCTTCAGGATTACTTCAGCCGATCATGATACCCGAGTGGAAATGGGATCGAGTCACAATGGACTTTGTGTCCGGACTGCCGTTGTCAACAAGTAAGAAGGATGCGATTTGGGTTGTTGTTGATAGACTGACTAAGTCGGCTCACTTTATCCCCGTGCGTACGGATTTTTCATTGGATAAACTAGCTGAATTGTATGTTTCTCAGATTGTGAGATTACACGGGGTACCTATTTCTATCGTGTCGGATAGAGATCCGAGATTCACCTCGCGATTTTGGAGGAAATTGCAAGAAGCTTTGGGTACCAAGCTGCATTTTAGCACTGCTTTTCATCCCCAAACCGATGGTCAATCTGAGCGGATAATTCAGATACTTGAGGATATGTTGAGATGTTGCATCCTCGAGTTCAGTAGTTCATGAGAACGGTATTTACCTTTGATTGAATTCACTTGCAACAATAGTTTTCAATCAAGTATTAAGATGGCACCTTACGAGGCTTTGTACGGTTGTAAATGCCGTACACCATTGTTTTGGACCGAGCTCGGTGAAAGTAAAATTTTCGGAGTTGATTTGATTAAGGATGCCGAACAGAAAGTAAAGGTAATCCGTGAAAGTCTGAAAGCAGCCACAGATCGTCAAAAATCGTATGCGGATTTGAAACGAAGGGACATTGAATATCAGGTGGGAGATAAAGTGTTCCTTAAAGTTTCGCCTTGGAAAAAGGTACTCAGGTTTGGCCGTAAGGGCAAGTTGAGCCCGAGATTCATTGGGCCGTACGAAATCTCCGAACGAGTTGGTCCGATTGCGTATAGATTGATTTTGCCCCTGAGCTTGAAAAGATTCACGACGTCTTTCATGTTTCGATGCTTCGACGCTATCGATCTGATCCATCGCACATAATTAGCCCATCAGAGGTTGAAATTCAAGCCGATATGAGTTATGAAGAAGAACCGATGCGTATCCTAGCTCGTGAAGTGAAGGAGTTGCGAAACAAAAGGGTTCCGTTAGTGAAGGTGTTATGGCTCAAACACGGGATCGAGGAAGCTACTTGGGAAACCAAGAGCTCGATGAAAGAACGATACCCAAACCTATTTACCGGTAAGATTTTCGGGGACGAAAATTTCTTAAGTGGGGAGAGTTGTGACAGCCCAAATTGACCCTAGTCGGGAAGTGGTTTCGAGACCGCTAAACCGAGTCACCGAAATGTTTGAATGTGATATTTATTGTCTAGAATATGTAATTATGAATGTGTGAAAATTTCAAGCTTTGAATTAGTCGATTGCATGTGAATTTAGTCAATAGGACTTATGTGAGAAAATTTTAAAATGTGATAGGTCAATGCGTAAGGACCTATTAGTGCATGTGGAAAAAGGAGGGACTTGCATGTCAAATTCCCCCCTATTAGTAGTGGCCGGCCATGACAAGCATGGTAGACCAAGTGCCATGGCCGTGTGGCCCAAAATCTATAAATACCCTGCAATATTCACTTTTCTCCCCATTCAAAAACCCTAACCCTAGCCGCTGCAACTCCACACGGCCTCCTTGCCACGCCCGTGCGTCGCTTCCCACTCCATTTTTGACGCTCAATCTCTCTCCCCTAGCATTTGTTTACTCCTTTCACTTCTATTCTACTTATTTCTAATGCTTGTATCAACATAATCTTCATATCTTTTGAATTATTCTTCATTTTGCTCATTATTCTATCATTTAATTTGCATTCTTAGGTTAGTCATGACATTACTATGCTTCTTCTCATGTTATTACCATGCCAATGTCTATCATTTAATTTGCATTCCTAAATTAGTTATCATACATTCCGTGTTAAATTGAGATTAGGAATACCTCATACCCATTACATTTCTATTCTCATTCTCATTATTATTTTGGTTGAGTTTGCTTCATATTAGTACTCTTGGCTAAAATAGTTAGTTCAAATTCATGACTTTTTACTTCTTCGAATTCGTTTACCTGTTATTATTATTCTTTATATTACAGGCTTTCAATGTCGTCTTCACGAGGAAAAAAGGTCGCTGTCCCTGCTTCTAGGAAACGGAAGGGAGCGTCATCTTCTGCGGGTCCAACCGCGAAAATCCATCACCCTTCCTATAGTTTCCCCGTGGGCCCCAGGAAGAATTTTTCCAAATACTTCGAGCCCGACCTTTAATTGAGGGCCGCTGCATCGACTGGGCCGCTATAGAACAAGTTCAGTTGCTGATGCAATTCGGGCCCTCTTAACCACCAACCCTTAGGAGCTGTTCTTTGGGATCATTGAACCAACATACCTCGAGCTCACGATAGAACTATGCACAACGTTCCATCTCCAGACCATAATGATAAACTACGATGATCCCGGCAAAGTGCAATTTCGCCTAGGTGGATTAGTCTGCCAGCTCAGCATCCCAGAATTTGGTACGGCATTGGGTTTATATACGGAGGAGTTCAAGGAAGAGAATGACTTAGATGCTCTCACTCACCACATACATTTCTCTCCCTCGAAGTGCTGGCACACTTTGGCCCCTGGTGCAGCCTCCTACAATCCTAGCCGCTCCAAGGCATTAGTTCTCCCACCATCCCTGAGGTACCTACATGCCATTTTGGCTAACACGATTACAGGGAGGCGAGAGAGCACTGGCGTCGTCAACACTCACGATGCCTACTTTGGCCCCTACGTGACTCGACTGGCGCGACACTTCGGGCTCCTCAACACCACAGCCCAAGAATCACCCCTCACCCTCATCGGCCAGATGTCTCCACAAGGTATCTCGAGCATGCTTAGCATGAGGATGATCGAGAGGCACCAAGGAACCTACCCTCCAAAGTATCGTCTCATCCAATCTACCGAGAAGGAGGCCTACAAGGACATTCCTAATGATGTCCCCCCACAGCATGAGGACCCACCGACTCAGCCACCACCACCCTCTCGTCCAGTTCATGCGGCTGCTTCATATGCTGACATCTCTGAGCACCTCACTCGATTCGAGCAGCAGTGTTTTCAATGATTTGACAACATTGATTCTACTCTACAGCAAATTTGTCAACACCTCCACATCTTATTGCCAGCCCCACCTCGCAAACCATCCAGCGATGAAGATGTTTAAAAACATTTATTTATTATTTTGTATTTTTAATTTTTTATTAAAACTATTTTTTATTTTTTATTAGATTTTAGAAATTTTATTTTTAATTATTAATTTTGGTTATTTCTTTTTGAGTAATTATTCCTCCTAATATCCCCTAAAAAGTTCCTGATTTTATCACAGTTATATAGAGCTCTTAAGCTCATCATCACATAGGAACTAAAACTCCACTGGGAAAGGTTCTCCGAGACTACCATGTACTGCTCGCCCATGACCATAGCTACCACTAGAGATAACATCCTTTTGGCGCAAGACTTACGGCCTAATGAACCTCTACGACCGCCGGAGTATCCTCCTCCACTCTCAAATCGATTACTCACCAGAACTCCAATTCGAGGAATTCATCATACAGGAAGTTTCACTTCTCCCCCTATCTTATCTTTATACTCTAATATCTATCTTTGTACATTGAGGGCAATGTACATCTTAAGTGTGGGGGGTATTTATTTCATTATCAGAAAAATCCCTGAATGATTATCTTGTTCTCTTGAAAAAGCTTTCATTTCATATTTAGGATAAATTTTAATTGATTTATGATTTTGATTGATATATCTTGAATTAAAACATAGGCAATTATGCATTGATTGTTTAAACTTTAAGACATTAGAGAATCAAGCATGATGAGTTGATTTTTAAGAATTTAAAATCTTAGGCTGTTTCCCCAAAGTTTAGGTATTACTTTGAGTTGGAATTCACAAGTTGTTAAACATCAAAAAGCCATAATTTTTGTGAGATTTTTTAGCCTTTTGAGCATCTATTAATTCTTTTCATGCTCACTTTTATTATTGCTTTGAGTGCGTCAGTATTGAACTGTTATTCTAGAACTTGCTTGATTATACATGTTGAGACCACACCATTTGAATTGATATGTCAAAATGATTAAGGCACTTAGGATTAACCCACTCATGCCATGAAAAGCCTACCTCCACGATTAACCCCTACTAAACCCCCTTGAGCCTAATAAGCCATTTCTTGTATTACCCTTAATATTAACCTTTAAACCATTATTGTTGAAATCCCCTAAATTAATTTAAGCCCCATTTTTGTTGAGATTTGAATTGAAATAGTTGCTTAGCTATGTTTTATTCTAGTCTGTAATTTAATGTGTTCTTAAAAAAATTAAACATGTATACATATTAGTAGTGATCTTCTGTTTGTAAGCTTCAGAAGTTAAATTCCTTAGTCTGAGAAGAAGCTCTGTTGTACGCAAATGATGATTAACTATTTTTCTAGTTAGTAATTTTTCAATTCAATCTCGATTCTAACCCTTTCTTTCAGCTTGTGACCACACCCCCTAACCAAACCTTATTACAACCCTCTAAAGACCTTTTGATTGATGTATCATCTTAAATTATAGTGGTGGAGATTTGATTTTCATGCAAGCCTATGGTAATGACTTTTCATTATTGACTATTGAGTGCTTCATTTATTGTCCTTAAACACCTCGAGTGATTTGAGTGAATCTGTAGTAAGGATGTGAAACTCTGTGGTATTCTGAATCAAAGGTAATTACTTAAATGAGGAGAGACACCTATTTTTGCATGATTAAATACTCAACTTGGAATGTTTGAAACTTTTATGTTCTTTTAGTTGAATTCTCAATGTATGATTACCTATGGATTATTCTGAGATATTATCGATAGAAATTATAAGTTGAGAAGAATTTATTTTGATTATGAGTTGAGAATTTTGCTTGAGGACAAGCAAATGCTTAAGTGTGGGGGTATTTGATAAACCGTAATTGATACATATTTTTACCCTATGTTTAATGCATTTTATTGATGATTTTCCATTAGAATTGGTGAATTCGATGCTCCTAATGCTTTAATTTCATGTTTTACACTTAGGAGAGCATAGGGGAGCGAAAGGAACAAGAAACGAGCCAAAAATGGAGAAAATGAGCCAAAGTAAGAAATCAACACAGCCTGCACCTCCTCACACGGGCAGACCACACGGACGTGTCAATTTGGCATGCTCGAGCACGGCCTGAAGTAATCGCACACGGACGTGTCACACGGGCATGTCCCTGCCGAGCCCAAGTTGAGTCCAATTCGAAAAAGGCTAATTTTGATGGCTTTTAGGCATTCCAAAGCCTATAAATACACCCTAGAGAAGGAAGAAAATAGAGGACAGAGTAGGGGGTAAGGAATTACTCCAAGAAAGTCGATTGATTCATCTTAGAAGTCGGATTCATCATCAAGACTGAAGATCTCTCCTCAATTCCCCTTCAGGAGTTTTAGGTTTTCTTTATGTTTTGTATTCTTTATTATTCTGAGATGTTTTCTTATTTAGTTATGAACTAAATCCCCTAAATAACTAAGGGGAATGAAACCTAAAACGAATCTTGTTATTATTTTCTTAATTGTATGATAAATATTTGACTTATTCTTAATTATGTGTTCTTAATTCTTGTTTTGACATCTCATGATACTGATTCAAGAAAAGCTCTTATTCAGAAGAGGAATAGACCCTGTCTAAGAGTACATTTGTCATAATTAAGCGGAGTTAATTGCGCGCCTAGACATAGGGTGACAAGATTTTGCCAGATTAGGGTAAAACCTAATAAGGGGATCCATAGATCGAGTTAATGCAACCCTAGAGTATTAATTAGAGAAAAGTCTCGATTATTCAATCTAGGGATTAGACGTTATTAGTCTTGAATAGGGATAATAAAATAACTTAGGGATCTCTACGAAACAAGTTAAATGAATAAATTGTCCGATTCGAGGCCAGAATAACAAGTACAGTCTAGGTGGATTTTTCCTTAGGTATTGTCTTCATTCAATCAATTTTTCCAAAAGCAATTCCCCAATTCCATTCTCTGTGCGTTCTTAGTTTAGATAATTAGTTAGTTAAAATAAAAACCTCTTTATTCTTAGGCTAGATAATAAAAAGACAGTATTTACTAGTACTTTTAGTTCCTTTGGGTTCGACAATCCGGTCTTGTTAAAACTATACTACTGTTCGATAGGTACACCTGCCTACATCACGAAAATAGTTAGTTCAAGAACGAGTAATTATAAATATTTAAAACTTATCACGAAACCTCGTGGTCATTTTACATACCAAAGTGTCTGAGAAGAAGATTGAATTGGTATATGTAGTTTGTGAATATTCGGATGTATTTCCAAAAGAATTGTCCGGGTTGCCACCGGTCAGAGAGGTTGAGTTTGCTATTGAACTGGTACCGAGAACATCTCCGATATCTATAGCTCCTTACAGAATGGCTCCGATAGAACTAAAAGAGTTAAAAACTTAGTTGCAGGAGTTAACAGATAGAGGTTTTGCACGACCGAGTTTTTCGCCCTAGGGTGCACCAGTATTATTCGTAAAGAAGAAAGACAGGTCAAAAAGAATGTGTATTGACTATCGACAACTCAACAAGGTTACGATAAAGAATAAATATCCTTTGCTGAGAATTGATGATTTGTTCGATTAGTTAAAAAGGGCAACAGTGTTTTCGAAGATTGATTTGAGATCGGGTTATTATCAATTGAGAGTTAAAGACTCAAATGTGTCGAAAACTACAGTTAGAACGAGGTGCAGACATTATGAATTCCTTGTTATGCCTTTTGGACTAACTAATGCTCCTGCAGTTTTTATAGAATTAATGAATCGGATTTTCCAACCGTATTTAGACAGATTTTTTGTTGTGTTCATTGATGACATTCTGACCTATTCTTGAGATGAGTCTGAGCATACTGAGCATTTGAGGATTGTGTTACAAACTTTGAGAGATAAGCAACTGTATGCTAAATTTAGTAAATGTGAGTTTTGGCTTAGAGAAGTCGGATTTTTAAGGCACATTGTTTCACTAGAAGGTATAAGAGTTGATCCGAGTAAGATTTCAGATTTTTAGGGTTGGCTGGCTACTATCAACATTCCATTAAAGGGTTCTCGACGATTGCTACACTGATGACCAGACTACTGCGAAAAGATGTAAAGATTGTATGGTCCGAGAAATGTCAATAGAGTTTCGATCAATTGAAAGCATTGTTAACTGAGGCACTAGTGTTGGTTCAACTTGATTTGGGTAAAGAATTTGTGATTTACAACGACGTGTCATCGAACGATTTGGGTTGCGTGTTGATGCAAGAGGGAAAAGTGATAGCTTATGCTTCCAGATAGTCGAAGCCACATGAAAAGAATTATTTGATGCATGATTTAGAGTTGGTTGCTATTTTATTTGCATTGAAAATTTAGTGACACCATTTGTACAGTGAAAATGCCACATTTTTACCGGTCATAAAAGCTTAAAGTACCTAATGACTCAAAAGGATTTGAATTTACGACAACAGAGATGGCTCAAGTTATTGAAAGATTATGAGTTATTGATTGATTATCACCCGAGGAAAGCAAATGTAGTCACGGATGCTTTGAGTAGAAAATCATTGTTTACCTTGAGAGCAATGAATACACAGTTGACATTATCTGATGATGGTTCAATTTTAGCGAAGTTAAAAGCTAAACCAGTATTTCTTCAGCAAATTTAAGAAGCTCAGAAATGTGATAGTGAATTGCAAGCTAAAAGAATGCAATACGAGTTGACTAGTATTCAAAGTACCAAATCGGATTCGATGATTGCTTGATTCTCCGAGATAGGATATGCGTACCAAAAAATCCAGAGTTGATTCAGAAAATTTTACATGAGGCACATAGTGTTTGTTCCATTCATCCTGGAAGTACTAAAATGTACGATGATTTGAAACAACAATATTGGTGGTCGGGTATGAAACGAGACATTTCTGAATTTGTAGCGGGATGTTTAGTGTGTCAGCAAGTTAAAGCTAAACATCAAGTGCCTTCGGGTTTACTTCAGCTTGTGATAATACTAGAGTTGAAATTGGACAAAGTTACGATGGATTTCGTATCGAGATTGTCTTAGTCTCCGAAAAAGAAAGATGCTATTTGGGTTGTTGTTGATCGATTAATGAAATCAATACATTTCATTCCTGTACGTACTGACTATTCGCTTGACAAATTGGCTAAGTTGTACATTTTTTAGATAATTAGATTGCATGAAGTGCTAGTTTCGATTATTTCGGATAGAGATCCGAGGTTTACATCCCGTTTTGGAAGAAATTGCAAGAAGCTCTGGGTATGAAGTTGAATTTTAGTACAGCTTTTCAGCCGCAAACTGACGGACAATCTGAGCGAGTAATTCAAGTTCTCAAATATATGCTCCGATGTTGTGTTTTAAAGTTCGAAAGCAACTGGGAGAAATATTTGCCATTGGTTGAATTCTCGTATAATAACAGCTTTCAATCAAGCATAAAGATGGCACCGTATAAAGCTTTGTTGGTCGCAAATGCAGAACTTCGTTGTATTGGACTAAGCTGAGTGAGAAAAAGATTCACGGGGTTGATTTAAACCGAGAGACCGAAGAAAAAGTGAAGGTAATTCGCAATAGTTTGAAAGCAGCTTCAGATAGACAGAAATCATACATGGATTTGAAACGAAAAGACATTGAATTTCATATCGATGATAAAGTGTTTCTGAAAGTATCTCCGTGGAAGAAAATCCTTAGATTTGGTCGCAAAGGCTAGTTGAGTCCGCGTTTCATCAGGCCGACATAGAAAGAATAGGGTCAATGGCATATCGGTTAAAATTACCTTCAGAATTAGAAAAGATTCACAACGTGTTTCATGTATCGATGTTGTGCCGATATAAATCTGATCCATCACATGTGATTTCTCCGTCAGAGATCGAAATTCAACCCGATATGACATATAACGAAGAACCGGTCAGGATTCTAGCTCGAGAGATTAAACAGTTGAGAAATAAAAGCATAGCCTTAGTAAAAGTCTTATGGCAACGACACAGTCTTGGAGAGACTATTACGTGGGAGCCTGAGGAAGCTATGAGAAAATAGTACCCTAACTTATTCACTGGTAAGATTTTCGGAGACGAAAATCCCTAAGGGGAGAGTTGTAATAGCCAGTTTTTAGTCAAATTGGAACAATGGTTTTGGGACCACAAATCTGAAGACAAAATATTTATTTTATTATTATTTTAATGTTCACATCATGATATGATGATTGTGTGAAAATTCCGTTAAGAAATTTTATTGTTTGATTAGTCAATTTGATAAAAAGGACTAAATCGCATAAAGTGCAAAAAATGTTGTTCTAATAGCTAAAGGTATCAAATAGCTATAGAACTTTCAATTAAGGGTCCTTAAGTAGTAATTAGACTATTTCATTTGTGAGTGGACAAATATGGGTAAATGTTAAGTGAAATCATAATGTTTTTATTAAGGTTAAATCGGCAAATTATAAAATAAAGGTTAATTAATTAAAACAAAAGACAAATTATTTCAATCATCTTTCTCCTAACCGAAAATAAGAAACAAAGGAAGCCATTGATGAGCTTTGAGGGTTAGGTTAATGCATGTTTAAATTGTAAGTGATTTTTGACTCGATTTTTACTGATTTCTATGTTTTTGAGTTCGTTGTAGCTCAATCTATCTAGCCCGTATCTTCGATTTCAAAACTGTTAAAATTTGTGAGAGTTTCCATTGATGTATATATGTGTTTTTTGATGATTTATGATGAATTGTGAATATTTGATGATAGTTATGCAAGTTTGGTAAAGTGATTTTGAGTAAAAAAAATGCAAATTAGGGATTAACTTGTGAAAAGTGATAAATGTGTGGTTGAATGTGTGAAAATTTGATAATTATGGGCTGTTAGGTGTATAATAGTAATTTGTATAAGCTTGGGTGTTTTGAAATTTGCATGAATTTCTGATTTTGTGTAATAAGGACTAAATTGTAAAAATGTGAAAGTTTAGGGACTAATGTGTAAAATAGCTCAAATGTATATTTGGGTTGAATTGAATAAATAGAGAAATAAGTAAGCTGATTTTGATATTATATAGATCAAGAAAAGTGGAATTTTGAATTAGATCAGGGAAAAGACAAAGTACTCGATTAATCGACCAATTTCATCGCTTTTGAACCCAAGGTAATTTCGTATGTGATAAATTTCATTATAATTGTATTTTAAAAGCTTTGATATATTATAAGTTATAAATACGAGACTTCGGTTAAGTTCGACATTGACTTGATGATAATTCGGCATTCGAAATCCCGGTTGAACCCTAGGAATAGTTTAGGACACTAGTGACATGTCATTAAGGGATACATTGAGGTGGCTTCAGGACATGTTATTAGCACTTCGGGTGCGAGTTATACCGATTTGGTTTCGGGCCTAGAATATCAGCTGATTTGGCTTCGGGCCATGATATCAGTATTTCGGACATAAGTTACCTTGATTTGGCTTCATGCCATGGTATAGGTACTTTGTTTGCGAGACTCCTGAGTATCCGACCTCTATTCCGAATTGTTCAATGGGTAAACAATAGATGTGGATGAGTATGAGAGTGATACTAGATGATACAGGTACGTACATGAATTATAAGTTTCAAGTCGAGGAAACTTGTGAAGGAAGTGTATACTCTCATAATTGAGTATTTGAAAGGTTTGTTAATTAATGTAAGTTATATATTGGTATATTCAAATTATTTAATTATATTTGTGAGATTGCATTAAGTTTATTTCATACGAGCTTACTAAGCTTTATAGCTTTGTTTATTTTTCTCGTGTTTTATAGTGTTATCAAAGCTAGCTCAGATTCGAGGTTCATCGGAGATCACTTCACACTATCTACCTATCTCTTTGTACCTATGAACTTTGGTATTTTAAGTATATGGCATGTATAGGGACTTTGAGTCATTTTGTATTGTAGCATGATTTTGGCCATTTGTGTTGGCTTGTAAATATTAAATGTTTGGTTGTATGTTAGCCATGTAAGTTGGCTTATTTTGGCAATTATGTGATGTATATATTTATAAGTGTTAATTCCTCTTAGTGATGTAGTCCATGTTTGCTTGGGAATGGCTTGTTTAATGCAACTCTTAAGGTAGCTAATAGTTGATGAATTGAGAATGGTTATGCTAGTAAATTGGTGCAAAATGATGTATGTTTGGTAAAGGTTTTGTAATACCCCTTACTCGTATCCAAGGCCGGAACAGAGTACGAGGCATTACCAGACTTAACAATACACATAGACGAAAACTGGGCCATAAAATTTCATTTAATTCAAAACTTTTCGAACACATGCATAACAAACAAAGCTAACTATATCATCACATCAAAACATAGGACATGGCACGATTAATTAAACTTATAAACCATAATGGATAAGGACCACATCTCATGATTTTATACGATAACTCAATGCAGACTAATACGTATGGTCAAAATCATAATAAAAATACGTATCACAAACCAACTTCCTATACATGCCACTCACTTGATATTTCTAATATTTGAATTAATTCTCCCAAAAATGATAGTTTGATAGTGTGATTTTGCCTCCGACGATCTCCAACCCCGAGCTGACCTGCCAATACTAAAGAAATGGAGAGGATAGGTAAGCTTTACGCTTAGTAAGTTCATATGAAAATAATAAGCAATTACTACCACGCTTTTTAAGACAAAACACTATAATTGTACAATTACACATGTTCAGGTTAAGCTGTGTTATCGAGTTACAGTTACTAAATCATTCATATCTGAAGGTACAAAACTCTAAAATTTAATTTAGTTAATTTTCCCTGAAACTAGATTCATATATCTTTCTCCCATAAAATTTCCAGAATTTTTGGTCAGGCCAATTAGTACAGTTTATTAGTTAAAGTCTCCCCTGTTTCAGAGTACGACTACTCTGACATCTATTCACTACGAACCAAATTTCTCCCCGTACAGAATTCAAACGACCATGATGTTTTTTTCCCTTAAAAATAGACTCAATAAGGAATCCATGCATGTAAGGTATGACTCTTAATAATTTTTTTACAATTTATGGTGAATTTCTAAAGTCAAAACAGGGGATCTCGAAATCATTCAGACCCTATTTCACAAGAATTCAAATATCACACAATATAGAATTCTTTTGCTTCCCCCATTTCTTCCATGTGAAAATAGAATCATTAATATTTATTTTCATATATCATTTACATTTTTATTCAACTTCCACAATTTTAGTGAATTTTCAAAATCACGCAACTGTAGCTGTCCAACACTGTTTTACTACTAAAATTCATTCTTATATAATTCCACTTAATCCATTTTATCTTATCGAAGTTCACCCAACTATCGAGCACATTGCTCATAATTTTCATAAACATATACCTGCTCTTATTCATCATATAATCATGTTCATATGTATTTTTACTTAATCAATTTTCCCGTTGAACTCTTCGGAATAATAACTGATACTCAATTGCCTGCACATATTTTCACACTTGTAGCCAAAGCTATCTGGTACGCATAGTAGCCTGTACATAGTACTACACATGCGACCAATTATCCGGTACACGTAGTAGTCTGCACTTAGTACTACACACGTGACCTAACCATCTGATACACGTAGTAGCCTGCACTTAGTACTACACACGTGATCGAAGTTATCGTGTACGCATAGTAGCCTGCACTTAGTACTACACATGCGACCTCACAATAGATCATTCGTATCGTTTTTATTCTGAAGGCTCAACTGGGAAATTTCTCACTTTCCAACATGTTACAAATTTATTCATAGTCTTTTTTCAATTTTCAATTTACAACAAATAGTCAATCTATAGGTAGCCTCATTTCATATGATAACATAATATAATAAAATAAAATAAAAAGAATCGATAAATTATTTACGTACAAACTTGTCGAAATCTCATCAGGTACAACCGTGCAGCAATTCATACAACACAGGTAATAGTAATTTAGCACTCAATTCACGTAGCAATAATTTTCCATTCAATTTCACATAATACAACTAGCATTACATATTTTTTTTTCATATCATACATACCATCCATCAACTTCTCTTAAACATATTAAGTCATAAAATATATGCAATAATAGTAAGAAATATAATTCAAACATAACATTGCATTATTATTATCATACGAACTTACCTCGATCCAAAAACAGCAATTTACCATTTTAGTCCAGAACCTTGTATTTTCCCGATTTAAGCCCGAATCTCGATTTCCTTCATCTATAATATCACATTTAGCCTAATAATTAGTCACACTATTCATACGAGTCCAAAAATCATATTTTTAAAAATTTTCATTTTGACCTCTAAACTTTTGCATATTTGCACTTTTGCCCCAAGGTTCGAAAATTAAACTTCATCCTATTTTCTTATGTTTTATGACATGCTGATCATTTTTCCCTTCTATGACAACATCAAATTCTCACTCTAACATGTACTTATGACTATTAGGTATTTTTACCGATTAAGCCCTTTTGCTCATTTTCACTTAAAACCGAGTAGCACAAGTTGTCTAATATAATTTAAAACCTCATATTATATCATAAAACACCAAAATACACAAATTTCACCTATGGTTATTTTTTCAAATATGAACCCTAGGTTGAATTATTGCTAGCATAAGCTAAATCAAGTTACCGGGACTCCAAAAACGTAAAAATCATTAAAAATGAGGCTAGAACGGACTTACAATCGAGCTTGGAAGCTTGGAAACCCTATCCATGAAGTCTCCCTTCGTATACACGTCCATGGTGAAGAAGATGAGCAAAATTGGCTTTTAATTTTGTATTTTAATTCATTTTACCCTTAAATGACCAAAATGCCCTTACTACTAAACTTTCCAAAAATTCCATTCATGTCCAATATTTGTCCATAAACTTTGAAATTGGTCAAATTGCTATTTAAGATATCCTAATTAATATTTCAAAGAAATTTCATACTAGAAACTTCTAGAATGCAAGTTTTGCAACTTATTCAATTTAGTCCCTAACTTCAAATTAAGCACTTTATGCATAGAATTTCTTCACGAAATTTTCACACAATCATGCAATCATATCATAGACCTCAAAATAATCATAAAATAATTATTTCTATCTCGGATTTGTGGTCACAACCACTATTCCGATTAGGCCCTAATTCGGGATATTACAGGTTTAGTTAGTTGATTTGTATATGTGTTTTTGGTATGTTTTGAATGAGTAAAACATGAGTTTATAAGCATGTTGGTTGTTAGTATTAGAAATGGAATGATTTATCCTTGAATATGGATAAGTTAGACGTTCATTTATGCTACGAATTGGTATCATTTGGGTTGTGTAGGTACATGCAAATTTTTTGTGGCAAATTGGCTTGGTAAATAGCCTATTTTTGTCCACACGGACAGAGACACGGGCGTGTGCCTCAACCGTGTGTGACACACAGTCAAGTACACGATTGTGTGTCCCCTGGTGTTAAAATTAAAATCAAGTCAGTATGCTCCACACGGCCTCACAAACGGGTGTGTGACTTGGCCGTGTGGCATAAGTCAATATACCCTATAGGTTTGGCACGGCCTACCACACGATCTGGCATACAGGCGTGTATGGCCATTTTTAGGGCACACGGGCTACTCACACGTGCATGTGTGTTGGCCATGTGACCTAAGTTAGAGAGTTACATAGGGTCAGATACGGGCTGGGATACGACCATGTGCTCCCATTTCGAATGTCCGCACAGACGTGACACAGGCGTGTTTGGTGGCCGTGTGAGACACACGGACAAGCCACACGAGCGTGTGTATCCTGTTTTGGGAAATTTTCAAAGTTTCGTGAAAGTTTTCTAAGATACCAGTTTAGTCCCGAACCACACCTAAAGCAAGTTTTGGGCCTCGTAGGCTCGTTATAGGAAAAAAATGATTGAGATTGAATGATAAATGCTTGAATTGAGAAAATGTATGCTTAATTGATGTTTAAATATTTTATAAGTCTGGTAATGCTCTGTAACACTATTCTGGCATTGAATAGGGTAAGGGGTGTTACAAAGTGTGCATTTTCATATAACTATAACCTTTCCAATATTTCTCACACGATTTGTGGTTTAGGATGTTAGTTATACGATGCTACTCACACAAGCTACGGAGAATCCACAACAAATGCAAGACCTCAGCCATCGGTAAGACATCCAGGACCAATACCCGAAACCGTATAATCTTTAATGACATGTCATTTGTATCCTAAGTATTCACAAGTTCAAACAGGACTTTTTCACATATCCGATTCTTTAAATTTCATTATATTATATCATTTCACACATGCTTCACGAAATACGCATTTTTGAATTTTACACAGCCAAACTTTTTTCCTTTATTCCATTCTACCATTCCATTAGACATTATTGACGTTCATATTTTTCATATATAAACTTTAATTTAATTAGCTTCACGACTTATTCCATTAGACAATTATCCATCTAAATATGCATATCACAAATATTAATTTACATTCCATCCAAAACATAAATAAAAAATTTAACCCTTATACGAACTTACTTCAATTAGAACGGTTGCTAAAATAGAGTCGACAACTAGTCTAGAACCTTAGTTTTTTCCTCGATTTAAATCCAATTGTAGTGTTTCTTGATCTAAATAATAATTTTCATTCAATTAATACAATTCTAGCACTTAAATAATCACTTTTATTCAATTAAGTCCTTCCATCATCATTTTACAAAATTACCCCAACATTTTACGTTTTATGCAATTTAGTCCTAAATCCCGAAATTCATGAAAAATCCATATTTAATCAAAATACTAGCTATCCCAATTTCATATGATTTATAACCGGCCCATATCCATGATCAATTCCCAATATTTACATGAATTTTTAATATTTTAACAAATTAATCATTAAACGTTAAAATTTAACAAAATAAGTTTATTTATCAACCAAGCTTAATATTCTATCAGATAAATTTACAATCACCTAAAAATCATTCATGTAAAGTCCCTAAAATTCTTAAAATTTTACAAATTGACCCACGAGCTAGCTAGATTAAGCTAATACGAACTCAAAAACATAAAAGTTACTAAAAACGGGGTTAAAAAATCTTACCATGCAAGAGAAATCAACCTTGGCCAAAGATTTTCTCCACCTATCCATGGCTATTCAATTTTGGAAAGAAAGAATGAAGAAGATGACCACTTTTGGTTAGGTTTATTTTAGTTTTAATTATTTAATTACTAATGTAACCTTTAAAATTCATGAAATTTACCATGCAACCTATCCATGAATATCCACTAACTTTAAATATGGTATAATTACCATTCAAGTCCATTAGCTTATCTTTTTAAAGCTTTT
Organism: Gossypium hirsutum; assembly: GCF_007990345.1. Lineage (NCBI taxonomy): Eukaryota > Viridiplantae > Streptophyta > Magnoliopsida > Malvales > Malvaceae > Gossypium > Gossypium hirsutum. Next base: position 96,383,042 of record NC_053426.1, on the reverse strand, counting down.
TGATCCATTTGACTGATGGAATTTAACTTTTGCACCTTTTACGATTTAGTTCTTTTTCGTTTAATCAACTATTTAAACGTTAAAATTTCTTAACCAAATTTAATATACCTATATAATCGATCCATAAGTATTTACTAAAAATATTTATGGGCTCGGTTTATAAAAATGAGGTCCCAAAACCTCATTGTATAGAACCACTTAACTTTAGGGACACACCACTTAAACTTAATTATTCTTTCAAATAATATAAATTACCAAATTAAAGTTTATTATAATACTATATTTGATTCGTAAATATTATATATTTAATAATAATATTTACGAACTCACCCATCAGATTTGTAGACCCGAAACCATTATTTCCAACACCACTGAAAAATGGGTTGTTACGGTGTCATTCTATACGATGCAAAAGATATTATAGTAGGCCCTTGTACTAAATCTATCACAAACTCAGCTTTTCTTTTAAACAGTAACCCAAGTAACTTTTCAAATGTCATTTTATAGGTTTGGCCCAGACAGTTAACCTTACATGTATATAAATCCCTAGTCATGCTATTTTTTGTGTTGATAAAGGTTTAGCCCAAATGGGTAACCTAACATTAGTGTTTACGATTAGCTCAGACAAGTATTTGATATTATTTTCACCTGTGTACTGAGTTCCTTTATAAGTTTTCATCAAGTAAAATAAAAGATGAAAACAATGGAATTATAATTTGATGTTGGCAAAATATACAAATGAAATATCAAAATTATGATGTTGATATGAGCAAAGTGATGATTAGAAATTGATACATGAACATTTTTTACTTGAAATTGTACTTTACCATTTGAAATTATATATGTAGTTATGATTCAAATCTCACTTGATTGATGTTATTGTGAATGTCATGATAGGTGAAATTGTTTGCGTATTAAATTGTAATTGTTAAATAAATAAGGTAAGTCATTGTTTATGTTGTATGAGCTTACTACGTATTTATAATACTTACCTATATTACTACTTTCTCTGTAGATTTTAGATGGCCAAAACATGTCAATAGGATCAGCGAGAAGCGCACACCTTTTGTCTTCCAATTCGGTAGACGTTTTAATATTCAAGCTTGGTTATTTGTGGCATGTACATAGGATGGTTAAATACTTTTAAAGTGATGAATGTCTTTTGGCATGGTTGATCTTTATGTATACATAAACTTATGGTAATTTAATGAAACGATGAATGATTGAGCTCATTAATTTTGGGAACTTTGTTATGTAAATATGAATGGTTAGTTTTGATAAGTTTTGAACTTGTGGCTATTTTGGTATGAAATGGATGAGGATTATAAAATGGCACTTATTAATTCTTGTACGTGTTGTGTTTTAGTGCCAAATTTGGCATAATGTTTTAGGTATTGATGAATTAGTTGGATGACAGATTTTAACATGGTTAAAGCATGTTTTTGAACAAGTTTTATGGCTTAGAAATGTATTATAGGTCACATTGAAGAGATCATTTGTACTTTGCATCTTAAGGGTTATATACACTACACATGGGCTAACACACAACTGTGTGCCACACATGGATAGGTGACATGGTCGTGTGCTCAACGGAAATTATGGAACACTTGTATACATAGTCATAGTTTGTAACATAGGCTAACCACACGCACGTGTATGTTTCAAAATTGGATCTCTTATTATTCCACATGGCCATGTAACTCCTTGCCACATAGGATCAACCTATCACATGACCGTGTGACCCCTATTTACATATTTTCTTTACTTTTTTTAATTTTTCAAATTAGTCCTTGCTTATTTCTAAGATGATTTTAAAGCTTTCATAAGCTCGTTTTAAGCTCGATTTTGTTTGTAAAGCATGAATAATGCTGTCGTTGAGAGCACAAAAAAAATCCTATCACTATAAAATATTGAAAATAATAAAAATAATAGTATAAGAAAAGTAGGGTCAAATCCTCAAGGACCGGATTTGCACAATTGCTTGTTCCTCGAAATCCTGGTTAGAATCGTGCCCAAGAAAACCTGTGTACCTGGGAAAGAAATAAAAGAAAAACAAAATTAAAAGTTTTGATCTGGAAAAATAAAATAAAAATAGAATTAAAAGTTTTGATTGGAATTTCAAAAATTAAAAATAATAGAAATAAATAAAGTTGAGGAAATGATGTTCTTATAGAGAGATTCCAGCCTCCAATTGTCTCAATCCGCCTTAGGTTCAATCCTCGGGTTTTAGGTGATCTTTCTCAAGCAAAATAAGCTAGTTATAGTGGAAAATGATGCCTACGACCACTAGCTCCAAGAATTTAGACTTACAATTTTTGCGGAACCTGGCTCTAGCCAACAATCGCTTCTATGGGATTATCTTATGTTAGATCATCACTTCTCAATGGTGAATCCCATGCCATTTTGTCTCTTGGGCTCGCCAACCTCTGACGCAGTAAGCTAACGAACTGACTGTGCAACCTTCCCAAAACATACAAAGCAGCCGCCTTTGCACATGTTGAAAAGATCACCTTTTAAGGGATATAGACGGAAGCGTCATCCCCGTAATGCGGAGAAGCGATGAATATTCGTCGAGAAGGCTAAGTACGGATTTTAAGCCTCATGAACCTTTTTTGGGGAATTTTGACAACCTTCGACTAGATAGATTTAGTGGCTCATGATTTTTGGGGAAAAACAAATAAATATAATGGGAATGGAATTTTTATTGAAAGAAAATATGGAAAGAACAAAAAGGCTAAACTTTATGGGGAAAGAGTGTTACAGAAAAATATGGACGAAATTTGTGTCACTTCATCCCCTATTTATAGTACTAAGAAACAAAGCCTATTCCTAATTAAATTCTAAAAGATAAATACAAATAAATAAAGATAATTAAAGATAATTAAAGATAAATGAAAATAAATCCTAAAATTAAATCTAAATAAGAATCCTTAATAATTATCCTAATATAATTAAACATTAAATAGTCTTGTGATATAAAATATCTTCTTTTGCACTTTTGCCTTATGTCTTCAATACTTGCATTTTTGACACCACCTTTTTCCCTATGTCGCATGTTGGCCCATTGTTTCTTCAAATTTGCACTTTTTGCCTTTAAATTTCCTTTTACCTCCAATTTAGTCCCTGAAAGATAAAAGACCACAAATAGATCAAATTAGTAGGGCCATACTCAAAATAAACATGCAATTAGCACATAAAATATGTCGTTTTAGAGTATTATCAAATTCCCCCTACTTAACCCATGCTTGCCATCAAGTATGGTTCCTATCCACTGTGAATTTAGAAATTGCCAAGAAATAAGTACCACTCCAAAGTTTTATAAAAGTTAGTCAAAATGCATATGAAAAATAAAAAGAACCCTTAGCTTGCTTTAAGTAAAATTAAAAAAGTATTCCAATTAACACACAAAAATTTAAGATCGACTTGGATTAGTTCATGAAAATTAAGTAATTTATCAAACTTACCAAGACACCTTATTTGTTTCTACCTTTAATCCCCAAATGCAATTTTATACTTTTTTTTCTTTTTTTTAGTTATCTATTTATTTAGTTTTGCTTAAGACTATATTGAACCTTTTGACGCGAAGAGAGATGACAGCTAAGCACCTCACCCCGTTACTCAACCCAACACACTCCTAGTTTTTATTTTTCTCAAGAACATATCGAACCTTTTGACGCGAAGAGAGATGACACCCCGGTTACTCAGCCCAACACATTCTTAAAAATTAATTTCAGTTACTGGAGTTTTACCTAACATGTCACACAACCTTTTGACGTGAAATAGGATAACAATCCAAGCACCCTACCCCGATTACTTAGCTAGTCATGTCTTAAGCTGTACTCACAACCACGGAAACATTATTATTAAACAAAATTTTAATTTTGGAGGACTTAGGAGCAACAATCAAGTGTCAAAAATAAGTTTCAACAACCACCTTAATAGTTGTGAACATATTTTAAGCATGCAATTGTATTAAGTGTCCTCTTTGTATTTAGACTTAATCAAATTTACTAAAAGCAAAATAGGGTTAACTTTATCGATCATAACTATTCAGCATAAAACAAATAAAAAAATGGAGATGAAATCAAACACGCAAAATCATAACTAACTCAGTGGGCAAAAAGCATGCATGTGGGTCAAACAATGGGCAAGTCGTGGTCAAATTCTTGGGCATGAAAAGAGGTAGAATATTCTTAAAAAAATTATATGGGAAGCAACAACCAAAGTAGCAGCAACAACAAAAAAACGGCATCTAAAATGACAAAAATAATGAGGAATGCCTCCCCCTACTTAAAACACATAGTCCTCAATTTGGAATAAATAAATAAATAGGCAGAAAAAAAGTTTAGAATAACTCCCCGTGTAGTTATTGTCGTTCGCACATAATGGCAATAAGTTCAGCTAGCTGCTGGCCAAAAGTGTCGAGTAGAGCCTCAATATGCTCTAAATGTTGCTCAATGGTCATCGAAGGTTAGGCTTGAGTAGGTACTTCGTTCTGATTTTGCTGTCGAAAGACTCGTTTAGCCGGTACGGAGCGAACGCTTGGAGGGACAAAACGAAAGGAAGATGGAGTGCCAAGAAGCAGTCCCATCGAGTCGACGCATCAAGCATCCAAAGGATTGGCCTGACAAGCAACATGCAAATCTAAAATAGGAGCATTAGAGCCTTGCAGAGAAAATAACAATTGTGTAATAAATGAGCCTAAAATTAGAGGACGCTTTGCATTTATAACATGTTTGAATTGAAGCGCATACCAATAGCCTAAATTTACCGGACAACCGGTATACATACACCATAATAAGAATAATTCTATCTTCGAGACAGTAGCCGGAGCATCTCGATGGCCTAAAAAATTGTAAGCCAAATAATTGTGTATGCAACATAATGCGGGGTTACAAAACCATAAATCCTTTGATGCTTTTGGGCTATACATGGATTCGGCATTATCAGTTAACAAAGTAAAGGCCTCGACAGCCTTAAAATCTACAAGAAAAGTACATAGGCTATTTTTATAATCAGTAGACATGGTATAGTCCTCAGTCACAAAAGATAATGCAATATTAAAATCAGTAAGTGACAAACTATGCATGGAACCAAGTAACCGAAATTTGACAACACCAGGTGTATCCAATGAGATTTGACCCTGTCACTGAAAATGGAATGTGGAATAGACCAAGACTAGCTCATAATAGGCACAGTGAGCAATATCAAAATTTCTAACCCAACCAACATTGCAAAAATAAGTAGTAACAACAGTTGCAAGATGTAAAGCATCCAAAATAGGTAATGATAAACATTTGCAAGAAACGAGTTGTTTATGGCGTAAACGATCATATCTATTTCAGCTGGTAGTAGTATCAAATGCTAAGTTACCGTGTAAATGGAACTCGAGTGGTAAAACAGTTGCGCGAGATCGGTAGGTTCGTCCACAAGGGGGCAACAGTCGCTGGTCGTCGCTACTCTCGGAGGTATTGGAGTGTGCGGGCTGGTCAAGAGCGTCAGTAGTGGTGTTGAAGGAAGAGCCCATGAGCGTCTCTACTTGTTGGGTTGTTCGTAGTGAACGACGACGAGATCGGCGTTGTGACGGTGCAAGAGCTGCATCCGGTGGTGGCATCGATGTACGTGAAGTAATGGGTAGAGGCGACATTGGTGGTAGGCAAAGAGGAGAGAAGGAAGAGGAATACGCATCGTCGGTCAAATCAACAACTTGGGGAGTGAAAAAAGGGCGCTAGCAGGAGTTGATGGTGAAGGACGGCTTGGCAGTAGTGTGGCAACGGGTTCTCACCATGGCGTACGGCGATCGGCAATGGGAGGGATGGTGGAGAAGTTTCGACGGCTAGGGAGAAAAGAAAGAAGGAAAATTGGTAAAAAAATTTAGGGTTTGGGGGTTTTAATTGGCTGAAAGGGGGTGTCTGGCTACAGGTTTTGTGGAGTCTAAGGCAGGAACGCACTATTCCAGGCTATAATAGGGATGGAATAAAGGCTATTTGGCTACAGGTTTTGGGGAGTTTAGGGTAAGAACGCACTATTCCATGCTAGAATAGGGATGGAATAAAGGTTGTTTGGCTGCAGGTTTTGGGGAGTCTAAGGCAGGAACGCACTATTCCGGCTAGAATAGGGATGGAATAAAGGCTATTTGGCTGCAATTTTTTTCTTCTTTCTTTCTTTTTCTCCATATTTTTGGGTTCGGTTTACCTAGACAAAAAAAGAGAATTTTATCAACATCCAAAAATAAAATAATAAAATAAAATAAAAATTGGGTTGCCTCCCAACAAGCGCTTGTTTAACATCGTTAGCTCGACGCCGTGAATGGTTTTTTGGTGGTTCTAGATGAATTTTTTAATCGTGTAGGATTGAAAATTCTCGTAAAATGGCTTCAACCGTTGGCAATTAACTATGAACCGCTTTCCTGATTCTTCACTTTTTTATTTCAAGCGCATCATATGTAAATACTTTGGTCACAATAAAAGGTCCTTACCATCGAGATCGAAGCTTACTTGGGAATAGTTTTAATACGGAGTTATAAAGCAAAACTTTTTGTCCTACCGAAAAATACTTTTGAGCTATTTTCGTATCATGAAATAACTTTGTCTTGTCTTTATAAATGCGACCATTCTCGTAGGCATCATTACGAATTTCCTCCAATTCTTGGATGTCTAATTTTCTTCCCTTCCCTGCGGGTTCTAACTCCATGTTACATTCTAGAATAGCCCAATAGGCTTTATGTTCCAATTCAACCGGAAGATGGCAAGCTTTTCCAAAAACAAGTCGATATGGGGTCATGCCAATTGGTCCTTTATACACTGTTCAATAGGCCCAAAGTGCATCATTAAGCCGAAGACTCCAATCCTTTCGATTTGGCCAAACTATTTTCTCCAAAATAGACTTGATATCCCTATTTGAAACCTCTGCTAGGTTATTTGTTTGGGGATGGTAGGCTGTCGCTATACGATGATGAACTCTATATTTTGACAATAGTGCCTCCATGACTTTGTTGCAAATATGGGTGCCACGATCAATGATCAGAGGCTCGAGGTGTGTCAAACCTAGAAAAAATAGTTCGTTTTAGAAACTCCACAACAATTTTAGCATTATCATTACGAGTAGGCTTTGCTTCTATCCACTTAGAAACATAGTCTACTGCAATATATATATATGTTTCTAAATGAGGAAATAAATGGGCTCATGAAATCAATGCCCCATACATCAAAAATCTCACATACATGAATTGGGATAGGGGCATTTGATTTCGTTTAGTGATGTTACCTGTATGTTGACATTTATCGCAACACTTACAAAAATTATATGCGTATCCAAAAATTGTGGGCCAATATAACCCACACTCCAATACCTTGTGAGCAGTCCGTTTAAGGCCAAAGTGACCTCCGCAAGCTTCTGTATGAAAAAAAGTAAGGATAGAGGTTACCTCGATTTCTGGAACACATCGTCTTATTATCTGATCAGAACAGTATTTCAACAAGTATGGGTCGTCTCAAATGTAATATCGAGCTTCCCGTCTAAGCTTGTCCTTCACGGAACGTGCTAACTCAGTGGGCAACGAACCCGTGGTTAAGAGATTTACTATATCCGCATACCATAGGTAATGAGCCTCGGTCGAAAATAAGCTCTCATCAGGGAACTCATCCTTTACAGGGGTGTCATCATCAGGTATTTTTAACCTAATCAAGTGGTTGGCTACCAAGTTTTTGCATCCCTTTTGTCACGAATCTCTATTTCAAATTCTTGGAGTAGTAGAATCCATCTAATGAGCCTTGGTTTTGCTTCATTCTTTACGATCAAGTACTTGAGAGCTACATGATTAGAAAAATAATCATCTTAGATCCCAATAAATATGATCAAAATTTATCCAAAGCAAATACAACAGCTAAGAGTTCTTTTTCTATGGTGGTGTAGTTGCTTTGTGCAGCATCTAGGGTTTTTGAGGCATAGCAAATAACATAAGGCTCTTTGTCTATCTTTTGCCCTAACACAGCCCCCATACTATGTTCACTTGCGTCGCACATAATTTCAAAGGGGTAGTTCCAATCTCGTGCTTGTACTATAGGAGCAGACACCAACTTCTGCTTAAGTGTATCAAAAGCCTCTTTTCATTTCAGGCCGAACTCGAATTTCTTATCTTTCTGCAATAACTCGCACAACTATTCAGCTACTTTAGAGAAGTTATTTATAAAACGACTGTAAAATCTTGCATGGCCAAAGAAAGAACGTATCTCCCTTACAGTAGAGGGATATGGAAAAGAATTTATAATGTCAGTTTTGGCCTTATCGACCTCAATTCCCTCAGCTGAAACTATGACCTAGAATCAAACCTTTGTCTACCACAAAATGACACTTTTCATAATTCAAGACAAGATTAAATTCTATGCACCTATTTAAAATTATCGTGAGGTTTTTTAGGCATTCGTCAAAACAATTTCCATACACAGTAAAATCATCCATAAAAACTAAGACAATTTTTTTCAACATATTCAGAAAATATACTCATCATGCATCTCTGAAAGGTGGCTGGTGCGTTACAAAGTCCAAATGGCATCCTTCTGTATGCAAATGTGTTGAATGGGCACGTAAAAGTGGTATTTTCCTGGTCCTTTGGAGCAACTGGGATTTGGAAGGAACTTAAGTATCCATCAAGACAACAAAAGTGAGTTTTACCAGCTAATCGCTCAAGCATTTGATCTATAAAAGGAAGAAGGAAATGATCTTTTCTAGTGTAAGAATTCAACTTCTTGTAATCAATGCAGACACGCCACCCATTCTGCACTCTAGTTGGTACCAAGTCACCTTCAGCATTTTTCTTTACTGTCACGCCCATTTTATTGGGCACAACTTGTACCAGACTTACCCATCTACTGTTAAAAATGGGGTAGATTATGTCAGCACCTAGCAGCTTGATTATCTCTTTTTTTACCACCTCCATCATATTCGGGTTCAACCGTCTTTACGCCTCTTGTCTTGGCTTAATGTTTTTTTCCAAGTAGATTTTGTGTGTACATGTCAAAGGGCTTATCCCTTTTAAATCGGCAATGGTCCAACCAATCGCCTCCTTATAATTTTGTAGTACTTGGATCAAACTTTCTTCTTCGAGCTTAGAGAGTTTATTTGAAACTATAATCGGTAGGGTATTACCTTTCCCAAAAAATGCATACTTGAAATGTTCGGCAAGCGGTTTTAATTCCAAATCTGGAGCCTGCACAATAGAAGGTAAAAGTTTAGTATTTGATGAAGATGATAATTCGTTAACAGATTCATAATCATTAACTATAAATTCAAATTTATCTTCATAAATGGACTCAAAAGTCTCCTCTACTAAAGACTCAATTATGTCGACACGGTTTACGCTCAATATTTCGCTTGGGTGACTAATAGCATCGTAAATATTGAACTTCACGATCTCCCCATCAAATTTCATCGTAAGAGTTCTACTTGGAATGTTGATTTTGGTGCTATCGGTACTAAGGAAAGGTCAGCCCAATAAGAGGTCTGAAGATCCAGGAGTGCTATCCTTCTCCATTTTTATCACAAAAAAATCTACAGGGAAAATAAGTTCGTTAACTTTTACTAATACGTCCTCGAGGACTCCTTCGGGATGCACAATAGACCTGTCTGCCAACCGAATGATAACACCTGTTTTCATCAAAAAACTTGCATTAAATGATTCATATATAGAATAATGCATGACATTTATTGAGGCCCCTAAATCACACATAGCCTTCTTAATTCCCAAATGGCTTATCTTGCATGGTATTGCAAACATGCCCCTATCTTTACATTTTGCTGGCATTTTCTGCTGTAACATTATAGATATATTCTCACGAGCACTTACATTTTCATTACCTGTTAATTTTCGTTTGTTGGTGCAGAGTTCTTTAAGGAACTTGGCATACCGCAGAATTTGTCTGATGGCATCCAATAGTGGTATATTGATCTCGACATTTCTGAATGTTTTGAGGATCTCCTTATCTTCTTTTCCATTTCGACATTGATTTAGTCGTCCTGGAAATGGAGGTTAAATTTTCGGCAATGAGGGCTTCGCTCGGACCTGTTTGTCATTTTCAGGATTTTTTTGGGCGATTTCTTGGTCAAGATTCCTGCTAGGAATTGGTTACAGTACCTTTCCACTTTGCAGTATCAATGTATTCACGTTTTGTCTCAGGTTCGGTTCTATTTGTGACGGTAACTTCCCTTTAGAACTTATTTTCTCAATTGATGTGGTAAATTCTCCTATAGACACCTTGGTTTTTTGTTGAAAATCAAGCATATTAGCTGCTAATTTATTGACCAAAGTTTCCACAGAATTACCTTAATCTCGTGGCTATTGTGGAACCTGATTTTGGTATGGATGGTTATATCGTGGATTGGCCCCATAACTTAAGTTAGTGTAGTCCCTCCATCCTAGTTGTAGGTGTTAGCATAAGGGTCGTATCGCCTTTGTGGTGGCCTAGGGAAATTTCCCACAACATATAAATAAGCCATAGTATCATCATACAAACTGGGACATGCATCAGTTGTATGTTCAGGTGTAGCACATATTCCACATACTCGGGCTGGTTTGGCTTTTTTCTGCAACAAGAGAACTCACAATATTAGTAAGTCTATCAACTTTATCTTCTAAGATTGAATTACTTAGCTGGTGAACCCTTCTAAGAGGTTCAAGATTGGCTTGGAATTGTTGAGTATTTGCAGCCATCGTGGAGATCAAGTCTCTTTTTTGTTGGGGAGTCATGTTGACCAACGCTCCTCCACTAGTGGCATCTACCATGTTCATCTCTATGGTTTTCAAGCTTTCATAAAAATATTGGAGAAGAGATTGTTCCGTTATACCGTATTGTGGGTAGCTCACACATCGCTTCTTAAGTCGCTCGTAATAGTCGTAAAGAGACTCTGGTTCTTTTTGCCTTATTCCAACTATCTCCCTTCTTAACTTAGCTGCTCGTGACACTGGAAAAAACCTGTTAAGAAATAAACGAGAAAGATCAGCCTAAGTTGTAATATATCCAGGGCGTAAATAAAACAATCATTCCCTAGCTGAATCTACTAGGGAAAAAGGGAAAGCACGCAATTTAATTTGATCCTCAATTACCCTCTGAGGTTTCATACTAAGGCAAACCATATGAAACTCTTTCAGATGTTTGTGAGGATTTTCATTTTGCAACCCACGAAAAGTTGGCAGAAGCTGGATTAAGCCTGACTTCAATTCAAAATCAGTATCCATAGTAGGATACGCAATGCACAATGGCAGTTGTTCTGCTGGAGCTTCGACCAGTTGCCGAATTGTTTGAGTCATTGGTTGATGTGCTCGATTCTGGTTTTCGTTAACCCTAGTGTTAAGCACTTCTTCTGAGGAATCGACTTCTACATTTTCGCGTTCAAATGTTTGAGTAGGGTTTTCTTTAACACTAGACTCTACTTCGTCGCCGATTCCAATTTCTGGTGGTGGGTTACTTTGAGTCCCAACCACTCCTGACTGTTTTTTTTCGTAACTTTGTTTCCTTGCGATTGGCTCTTGCAGTCTTTTCTATCTCCGAATCAAATGCAAGAGTACTTGGAGTAGATCTGGTTATATGAAACAAAGAACAAGATTAGTACGTTACCGATCCCCAGCAACAGCACCAAAATTTGATGCTGTCGTTAAGAGCACCAAAATATCCTATCCCTATAAAAGATTGAAAATAATAAAAATAATAGTATAAGGAAGTAGGATCAAATCCTTAGGGACCGGATTTGCACAATTGCTTGTTCCTTGAAATCCTAGTCAGAATCGTGCCCAAGAAAACCTACGCACCTGGAAAAGAAAAAAAACAAAATTAAAAGTTTTGATATGGAAAAATAAAATAAAAACAGAATTAAAAGTTTTGATTGGAATTTCGAAAATTAAAAATAATAGAAATAAATAAAGTTGAGGAAAAGGTGTTCTTATGGAGAGATTCCAGCCTCCGGTTTTCTCGATCCACCTTAGATTCAATCCTCGGCTTTTAGGTAATTCTTCTCAAACAAAATAAGCCAGTTATAGTGGAAGCGGACGCCTACGACCACCAGCTCCAAGAATTTAGACTTACAATTTTAGCGAAACCTGTGTAACAACCCGATTTAGGGCCTAGTCAGAACAGTGGTCTCGGGACCACAAATTCAAATATTTAAAAATTATTTTTATTATTTTATGAGGTTATAGCACAATTATATTAGTGCATGAAAAATTTGGTGAGTTAATTTTAATATTTTCAAGCCCGATTGCGAAAAATGACTAAATCGCAAAAAAAGGAAAAGTTACATTTTAGTACCCAAAGGTGCCAAGTAGCTAGAGAATTAAAATTAGGAGTACTTAAAGGGCATTTGGACCCTATTGGAATGCGTTGGCCGGCCAGAAGACAAGAAAATGGGTGGTCAACGTGTTAGGTATTTTGATGACCTCATATGTAATAAATTAATGCCTAAAAGCCTAGTTTTTTTTCCCTCACTCCTTCTCCCTTGTTGACCAAAAATATCATCAAATATTGAGGTTTGAAAGCTCAAAAATCTGCAGCAACTTAAAGCACTCATAAGTAAGTGACTTTAGTTAGTTTTCTTCAAGATCTTTACATATTTTAGACCCTTAAAGCATGAGCTTTCAAATGAGGGTGATATCTTACAAAATGGTCAAGAGTTTAGGATTTTTCCATGGATGTATTTGTGGTATATGCTGAGTTTTTATGGAGGAATATAAGTCCTAGTTGTGTTACAAACAACTTTTATGAAGGGCGTTAATATGAAAACACCTAAAGGGACTATTTTGCATAAGATACAAATTAAGTAATAAGTATGTGAAATAGTGAGAATTTGGGGTTGCTCTAGTAGTAAAAAGAGTTTAGCTAGGCTTGAAATATGAAGAAATTCGATAAAAATCAAATTTTGAGCATGGGGGTAAAATGGTCATTTTGTTAAAGTCTAGGGGCAAAATGGTCATTTTATCAAAGATGTAAATGTTAGATAGCCTAATTGTGTTTACTGACTGAATGAGTGTATTTTTTTATTATAGATCAATATTTTCCAAAATCGAGCCTCAACCAGAGCAAAGTCAAGCAATCCGATTAAGCCGATTAGTCAAGTACTTTTTGTAAACCAAGGTAAGTTGTATGTAAATAATACAACTATATTATTAATGCATGTATTTGATTATTATTCGTTTGATATAGCATAAATTTCTAGAATTGGAACTCTAGAATTTGAACTAAGTATATGTATTTATGATTAAGAAAGTCGAAAGATCCAGTAAGAACCCCAAGAAACAAACCGGATATTCATGCCATGACATTAGGTTATGTGAGAGCCAGTATAAGACCATGTCTGGGACGTGGCATCGGCATTGAGACAGGGCTAGTGTAATACATGTTTGGGACATGCATCAACCGCATCATGATAGCCCTTATAAGACCACGTCTGAGACAAGGCATCGGCATAGAGGTGAGTGCCAGTGTAAGACATGTCTGAGACATGCATCAACCTCGAGGATGTTAGCCAGTGTAAAACGTGTCTGGGACATGCATCGGTTAAGTTTCGTGCTAGTGTAAGACATGTCTGGGACATGCATCAGTATGTATACATGAGAGCCAATGTAAGACCATGTCTAGGACATGGCATCAGCCTCGATAGAGATAGTGTAACAGCCCTAATTTGACCCTAGTTGGGAAGTGGTTTCGGGACCACAAAACCGAGTCATAAAAATAATTAACCGTCATATTCTATGTTTATTTTATGTGAATATGAATGTGTGAAAGTTTCATGCATTAATTTTGTCATCAGTATGTGAAATTTTGAAGAAGGGACTTAGGTGAGACTTTTGTGAAATAGGATAGGTAATTATAAAAGGATCTAATTGTGCATGAGGTTAAAAAAATGTACTTGCATGTCAATTAGTCAAAATTTTTGTTAGTGGCCGGCCATGTTATGGATTTATGTATAAAATAATTATTTTTGCTAATAATTAATATTACAAAAATGAAATAATGAATAAAGATTAATAAAATATTTGGGTGATGGGAGGAGAAACCAAAGTTGGTTCATCCTCACTCCACCATTGCCGTAACTTGAGATTAGAAAGAAGAAAAAAAATTCTTTGTTTGATTTCGGCTTGGAGAATATTTAGAAAGAGGTAAGTACTTTGAAATTCTTGAAAATTTATGTATAATTTTGGTGATTTGTTCAAATTCTATTCATTCCATGAGTTAAATTTTTGGTTGTTTGGAGGTTTGATATTCGGCCAAGTAGTTTGAAACTCTTGGTAAATATTTTTCTTTCTTTCTTTATGTCATTAAAAGGGATGGTATATTAGGATATGAAGAGTGATAAATTGTTGTTAACTTGAAGGTTGAGATTAGTGTATGTTTAGAGGGAGGTGCCGAATGTTTATTGAGTGGTATGGAACTGCTTGGTAATGATTAGCCATTGGAATGGCTAATCATGATCATAATTGGTGCTATGTATGTCAAATTGCTAGCTAATCCATGGAAACCATGAAATAGGTAAAATTTACCACAAAATATTTTTTAGACAGTAGTAGTGAAGTGAGTCTGAAAAATCACTAAAAATAGCAGAAATGGAATTAAATAATGAATAAGTTATGGAATCGAAGCTTGATGAGTCTATTTTCATATGGAAGAAACAAAACAGATATATGAGCTATATTTTATGAGATGTTTAAATTTTTGTGAAACAGGGCTAGAACGATTTCTGGATCCCCTGTTATAACTTTGAAAATTCACCATAAATTTTACAAAGATAATTATAAGTCATGATTTATATGTACAGATTCATTATTGAGTCTAGTTTTATTAGAGACAAACAGAATAGTCATTGAAGCTCTGTACAGGGAGATATCTAATTTGTAATACATAGAGGTCAGAATAGTCAAACCCCGAAATAGGGGAGACTTTAACTAATAAACTGTACAAATTGGCCTGACCAAAAATTCTAGAAAAAAAATTTTAGATAGATATATGAGTCTAGTTTCAGGAAAAATTTACAAAACTAAATTTCGAGTTTTGGAACTCGAGATATGACTTTTTAAGTGACTGTGATGCAGTTAGCCAGCTTGTCTGGAAAAATTTAAAAATGAATTGTGTGAGCTGGGTAAGTAATGAAGTAAGTCCGTTAACACCTCGTGTTCGACTCCGGCAACGGTCTCGGGTACAGGGTGTTACATTTTATTTGGTATCAGAGCCAGGTTTAGTCGATTTTAGGACTACCGTAATAAGTATGGGTCTAGCTATACATGCCATTATGCGTTAATATGATAGTGTGGTGATTTCTGACGAATAAAAATGTGTTTTCGTATAGAAATGGATTCTGATCCTGATCAAGTAGTAGCTAACGATATTGAGAGTGTAGCGCCTGCTCCCGTGCACGGGACAGCGCCGATTGACTCTCAATTAAATGCAAGTAATCAAAATGATGAGGCAAAACAAGCCTTCTATGCTATGATGAACGACTGGTTTACCCAATATGTTCGAACTAATCCGACTGTTGCACAACCCTCACCCCCGACTAATACAAACCCTGCACCAGTAATATCTCCTGTAGTTGACCCGTCGAGGTTGAACAAGCCCCCGGTTGATAAAATTCGGAAGCATGGGGCTACGGAGTTCAAGGCTACTGACAGTGATGATGCTGAACAGGCTGAGTTTTGGCTTGATAATACCATTCGTGTGTTCGATAAATTATCGTGCACACCTGGTGAATGTTTAAAATGTGCTATATCTTTGTTACGTGATTCTGCCTACTATTGGTGGAATACTTTGGTTTCCGTCGTGCCGAGAGAACGGGTTACTTGGGAATTCTTTCAAACCGAGTTCCGCAAGAAATATATCAGTCAAAGATTCATCGATCAGAAACGGAAAGAATTTCTTGAGCTTAAGCAGGGTTCTATGTCAGTTACTGATTATGAACGAAAGTTTGTCAGACTTAGTAGATACGCTCGAGAATGTGTTTCATCCGAGGCTATCATGTGTAAACGCTTCGAGGACGGGTTGAACGAAGATATAAAACTGTATGTTGGCATTCTTGAAATTAGAGAATTTGTAGTACTTTTCGAACGAGCTTGCAAAGCCGAAGAGCTCAGTAAGGAGAAAAAAAAGCTGAAGTGGAAGCAAGAGAGTTTCGTAAGAGATCTTCGGGAAAGCCCTTTCAACAATCATCGAAGAAATTTAAAAATGAACCAGGCCGATCTAAAGACACCTCGGGCTTTTCCAGACGAGATCGTGATCGACCCCCTGTGAGTACGCGAGTCACTTCGGTTGCCAGTGTTGGAAATGATCGTCGGGACAGGACAGAGTGCCAGTATTGCGATAAATGGCATTCGGGGAGTTGTAGATTCCACTAAATGTAACACCCCTAACCCATATTCGTCGTTGAAACAGGGTTTCAGAGTATTACCAAAACATTCAGAACATTTTACAAATGATTTACGTAAATTATTGTTCCTTTACCGAGATCATTAAAAACGTCCCTTAATTAGACCCTTGAGGTCTAATACGAGCATTAGAATCAAGTTGGGACTTAATCGGAAACTCATAAAATTTTTTGTGACATTTCAAAAATTTTCCAAGGTGCAGGCCTACACGCCCGGGTGGTCTAGGGACACACCCGTATGGTCGGGCCATGTACTACACACGCCTGTGTCCTTAACCTGTGTAACTATCTGACTTTTAATGCATGAAGAAATTGAAGGCACACGGCCAAATCACACGCCCATGTGCTAGGCCGTGTGGCAAATTTTATTTTTGAAACTTAGGTGCAGTTTTCACACGACTGTGTAACACGCCCGTGTTCAAGGCTGTGTCAACCACACGGCTGAGACACACAACCATGTCTCTACTGGTGTGCCCAATTCTGAGCATCCTGTCTCTCATTTTTAAGATGCAGAGGACAAATGACCTGACGCATGCCCATGGGACAAACCGTATGTCACACACGGCCAAGACACATGCCTATGTGTCTACCCATATAGACAAAATAAAGCCATTTCCTAGCCTCATTTGTCACCCAAAACTTACCATTTTCATGCACCAAAACTCACAAGCATATATCCACCAATCCAACATCATATTCACATAAATTTAGCCATCAATCATGTGGTATTATCTCCTGCATCAAAGGATATAAACTTACTCTTATCATAAACTTATAAGCTAACATCATTCCAACAAACTAACACATAATAAGCACTTATGTGATTGCCAAAATATTACTTCAAAAATAGCCAAACTTAGACCACCACTAGCCACTCCAATGGCTAGATTACAAAACAACAAGTACAAGCCATCATTGGCCAGATAAGCTTATACATGCCATTTACCAAAATGAGATTTCTATTTATACAAAAATAAGATAGTGGATAGTGTGATGATTGCTCAGACTGACTTCCAACCTTTGTGAGCTTTGAGCACTATAAAATAGGGAAAATTAAAAGGAGTAAGAATTTTATGCTTAGTAAGTTCGTATAACGAAAAATAAACTTACTGGTCATATTTATTAATACAAGCATACATAAATTTACATTGCATCGATTTTGGGTAAGTTACCTAAACACATACACATATTCAAAAAGTTAGTCACATAATCTCATATGAATATCAAGTAAATATAGATGAGCTCATCACATTACAAGCTTCCATTAATTTCACTTTTCCACACTTTAAGATTTTTTTTCCGTTGAACTAGTAAAATCTCAATGGATGTTTAGTAATATACACATGTGCAAAAGTACCCATTAGGGTACATAATAGAAATGCACACTCTTAAGCTATACATTTTACAGTAGGGTTATCAGTCCAGACTAAATTCTATCCGTAGCATATGCTCTAGAGAGCTTAATATGGATTACTCGTCCGGGCTAAATCCAATTTATAACCTAAACTCAAGAGGGCTTACATTAGAAGTACCCGTCCAGGCTAAATTCTATCTGTAAAATATGCACTATTATTCTTAACTCATCGAAATTCAACATTCGACTGGAACATGAAAATTTGTCCATATTACACAATTTAAGACTATTTCATTATGTATATATCATCTCACACATATCAACACAATTATACCATTCAATTCAAGCATATTAACGTACATATTTAAGTTACAAGAACTTACCTTGAAAATGGTTCTTATTTAAATTTTAACTAATCCAAAACCTTTTGCTTTCCTCAATCTAGTTCTATGGTTGGTCTCCCCGGATCTATATGGGTAAATTTAATTATTAATCATCACATTTCATATACATTTGCATCCTATTACAACCTAGGCAAAATTACCATTTTTCCCCTATCTTTTTCAAAAATTTCGATTTCCAAAACTAGCCAAAATTTATATATTACACTTATAGCACATGCATTTCACAAATTTTACAATTTTCCATGGGTTTTGCCACTTTTTCATTTTAGTCCCTAAATCAAGTTTTCATCAAAAATTACTTTGTAAAAGTTTTTTTTATCTATGAATAACTTTTCACTTTCTACCAAATTTTAAATTTCCAGTATATTCATCCATGACCCAAATTTCATACCTTGATAACTTTTCAAATAAATCCCATAAATAGAATGATTAGACTATCCTAATTCCAAAAATATAGAAATTACTAAAAACGAGACTTGATTTCATACATTTTTAAGCTTGAAAAATTTTCTTCCTCTCTCCTAGGGTTTCCATAGAAAAATTGGGGAAGATGATATGACAATAAATGATTTTTTTCTTTTTTAATTAATTATCATCTGTTAATTTTACTGATTTCCAATTTAGTCCCTACCCTTTTCTAATTTTTTCGTGGATAAGTCATTAAAATATCTACTAACTACCCTTCAATGGTCTAATTACCATATAAGGACCAATGGTCTAATTACCATATAAGGACCTTAAGTTTTGAATTCCATAGCTACTTGATACTTATAGCTACTAGAACCTAACTTTTATATTTTATGCAATTTAGTCCTTTCTCTAATTAAACACACAATCAGTAAAATTTTCATACCTAAATTTTCATGTGACCTTCCTATCATGATACCAACCATAAAATAAAAGTAAAATAAAAATTTATTTTTGGCTCAGATTTGTGGTCCCAAAACCATTGTTCTGATCTCACCAAAAATGGGCTGTTACAAGAATCCAGCTTGCAATACTTTGGCCGCAATACATGGACCACCGAAATATCCCCCAATTAGAGCTGATTGGCAATGATAGAGAATCTTATTTACTTCATCTATTGCCAAGTATCTCCTGATCATTTGATTTGCATACTTTTTAAACAAATATGGCTCTTCCCAGAAATAGTACTTCACATCGTAAAGAAACTTTTTCTTTTGATGATACGTCTTATCAATCGGCATCAAACCACAAGCTAAATAGTTAGCAATATCAGCAAACCAAGGGGTACTATGGACATGATTTACCTTCAGTATGTGTTCACCTGGAAATGTCTCCTGAATTAGTATAAGAGGAGAATTCCCTTCTTGCGGCTCAAATCTAGACAAGTGGTCTTCTACTTGGTTTTCTACTCCCTTTCGATCTTGAATTTCTAGATCGAACTCTTGAAGTAGAAGTACCCATCGGATCAATCTCGGCTTAGCGTCTTTTTTGTCAAGTAAATACTTAATTGCTGAATGGTCCATATAGACAGTCGCTTTGGCACCTACAAGATAAGATCGAAACTTGTCAAAAGTAAACACAATAGCAAGTAAGTCTTTCTCTGTTATCGTATAATTCAGTTGAGCTCCTGTCAAAGTTCGACTTGAGTAGTAGATAGGACAAAAAAAATTTTCCTTCGTTGGCCCGTGACAGCTCCTATCGCGAAGTCACTTGCGTCACACATCAATTCAAATGGAAAATCTCAGTCTGATGTGACAATTATGGGTGTCGAAACTAACTGACTCTTCAAATCGTTGAAAGCTCTTAAACACTCCTCATCAAATTTGAACGTCATGTCCTTCTCTAATAATTTGCATAAAGGTTTAGCAAATTTGGAGAAGTCCTTGATAAATCTTCGATAGAAATTGACGTGGCCCTAAAAGCTCCTGACACCCTTTACAGATGTTGAAGGTGGGACTTTCTCAATAACATCTACCTTTTCTCTATCTACCTTAATTCCATGTCTCGTTATCCGATGCCTTAGAACAATACCTTTTTGTACCATGAAATGTCATTTTTCCCAGTTGAGTACGAGGTTTGATTCTTCGCATTGCCTTAGTACCTTGGCTAGATTGGCTAGGCAATCATCATATGTATCTCCAAATACTGAAAAATCATCCATAAAGACTTCTAAGTATTTTTCAACCATGTCAGTAAAAATAGACATTATATATCTTTGAAATGTAGCAGGTGTATTACATAAACCAAATGGCATGCATTTGAATACAAATATACTGTATGGGCAGGTGAATGTTGTCTTAAGTTGATCTTTAGGTGCTATTGTAATCTGGTTATACCCCGAGTATCCATCAAGAAAACAATAATAGTCTCACCTCGCGAGTCTATCCAGCATTTGGTCCAAAAACGATAAAGGAAAGGGATCTTTCCTAGTTGTATTGTTTAGTTTCCAGTAATTGATGCAAATTCTCCATCCCATAACCGTTTTAGTTGGTACTAACTCATTATTCTCGTTCTCAACAACCGTAATACCTCCTTTCTTTGGTACGCACTAGATCAGACTTACCCATGAACTGTCTGATATGGGGTAAATTATACTCGCATCTAACCACTTGATGATTTCCTTTTTCACCACGTCCTTCATGATGGGGTTCATTCTTCGCTGTCCATCAATCATACCTTTTTCACCATCTTCCAGGATAATCTTGTGCATGCATACAGATGGACTAATACGCGAATGTCAACCATGGTCCATCCGATAGCCTTCTTGAATTATTTTAATACTAGGATGAGTTTTTCTTCTTGATCAATAGATAATTCTACTGAAACTATCATAGGCAGAGTAGAAGTGTTACCTAAATAAACATATTTTAAATATGAAGGAAATACATTAAGTTCTAATTTAGGTGGCTCATTGATTGACGCTTTTGGTTAGGCATAATCCCTATTCTCTAACTCCAAAGATTCAAAATGGGATTGTGAATTAAATCCCCTTTGATTAGCTTCTAGAAAAGCTAAGTATTCATCATCCACTTCATTGTTTGGAGGATCTAATGTCAAAATTTGTTCCAATGAGTCCTCAACATAGTTGAGTTCCTTTTCCTGATTAACTCCTCTAAATCAGACACTGTAGAACAATCATCAGTTGTGTCAGAAAATCACATAGAATTAAAAATATTAAATGTTACCTGATCATCCTGAACATGCATAGTAAGCCCACCTTTCTGCACATAAATAAGGGTCCTTCCGGTTGTTAGGAAAGGCCTTCCTAGGATGATTGGCACTTCTTTGTCTTCTTCAAAATCTAGAACCACAATGTCAGCAAGAAAAATAAATTTGTCTACACGTACTAATACGTCCTCGATTTTTTCCTTCTAAATGTGCCAAGGATCGATCTGCTAATTAAAGTGTAACCGTAGTAGGTCTAACTTCACCTATCCCCAACTTCCTAAATATTGACATAGGCATCAAGTTGATACTCGAACCCAAGTCACATAGTTCCTTACCACAATATGTTGGTCCAATGTTGCAAGGTATGGTAAAACATCCAAGATCCTTCAACTTTGGTGGTAGTTTGTCTTGAAGATAAGCACTGCATTCCTTCGTCAGGGCTACCATCCCAAATTCTCCAAGTCTTTATATTTTTTGACAGGATATCCTTCATGAATTTGACATAGTTCGACATTTGTTCAAGTGCTTCAACCAATGGGACATTGATATGAAGTTGCTTGGGTACGTCTAGGAACTTCTTGATTGGAATTTCCTACTTCTGCTTCTGAAGTCTTCGAGGGTAGGGTGGTAGAGGCTTCTTTACTGGAACTGGTTGATTTGTCTTCTATGGCAATTTTGCATCTAATGAAGTTGTAAGTTTATTAGAATTAGCCGGTTCTGAAGTTCTGTTGTCAGATTTTATAGATTCTGGTTCTGGTGAAACAAGAATTTCAACACTCGGTTGAACTTCTTCTGAGTTTTAAGCATCAACTGGTTCCTGTTCAACTTCGACAGTGTTGGATTCTAATTTCTTTTTGATCCTCAATGTCAATGCTTTACAATGCTCCTTCCCTGGATTCCTTGGATTCTCCGTATCACTAGGTAAAGCACCTTATGGTCGGTTTCTGAGTTCAGTTGCAAGTTGGCCCACTTAATTTTCCAAATTCCTTAGAGCGACGTCATTTTCTACCATGTATGCCTTCAATAGATTCTCTAAGCTATTGAACGGTTTAGCTTGGATTGGTTTCTGAACTTGCTGGGGCAAACCAGGTGGCTGGGTCGGTCTAGGTTGGGCGTAAGTGTTACTGGTTCCAGCCCTTTGGTTACTCCAGGAAAAATTCAGGTATTTTCGCCACGATAGGTTATAGAAATTGGATTCTAGTCCTTGCCTTCCTTGATTTTAGTTCCGGTTACCGATATAATAGACAGATTTTGGGTTTGATGGGCATTCTTGAAACAAATGTCCTTCCCCACAATAGACAGAGGCTATATTTTCAACTTGATTCAGTGGCTGAGCTAAAACCTATTAAACCCATTAGTGGTAAAATTTTTAAACATTAAGGATATTGAGGATACTGAGATGCAAGTGAAGTGAGAGCGTCCACTTAATGTATTCCATTGACCCGTCTTCCTGACGCTGCTCGATTAGTTGGCCATTGATAATTGTTGCTAACAATCCTCTCAATGATTTCATAAGCTTCATTATAAGACTTAGAAAGGAGAGCACCATTAGCAAAAACGTCCACTACCATCCTCGTGTGTGCATTTATACTATTATAAAATGTCTCAAGTTGGATGCAATGTGGGATTCCGTGAAGAGAGAACTTCTGTAATAATTCTTTGTTTCTTTCCCATGCCTCATACAAGGACTCATCATCCATTTGTTGGAAAGCAGTGATCTCATTCCTCAACATAAAATTCTTGCTAGGCGGGAAATACTTTATAAGGAATCTTTTTGCTAACTCTTGCCATATGGAAATTGAATTTGGTGGCAATAAGTTCAACCAGGCTTGAGCTCTGTCCCTTAGCGAATATGGGAACAACTTCAATCGTAATGCATCTTTGAGTACTCCAGCTAACTTGGAAGAATCACTCACCTTCGTAAACAATCTTAAGTGAAGATGAGGATCTTCGGTAGGCATTCCACTGAATTGGCCCACTATCTGAAGCATATGGAATATGAATGGCTTCAGCTTGAATTGTTGTGCCTCAATTTCGGGTCTCCTAATACCCAGAGTAAGATCATGAAACACTGGCACAATATACTATTTTAAAGCTCTATCCCTATCATCAGCAATAAGGATAGGATATTGAGCAAGGTCTGCTACATTTCCTTAATTCAAATTTTCAAGGTTCATCTCTCCGGTCCTTCTCTGACTTGCTTGTCTTCTTCGCTGTTGAAAAGTTCTTTCAATCTTAGGTTCTACAGGGAGTGAATTGATAATTTGGTCAATACTCATAAACACATGAAATAATCGTAGAAAAATTAATTAAGTTAAAATTGAACAGACAAATAAACTAAAATGAAAAACTAACAAATTCACAAATAATGACTTTTTAAAACAGTCCCCAACAATGGTGCCAAAAACTTGAAACGAAAATGTGCAAGTGTACACAATCGTAACAAGTAATAAAATGACAAGTAAATATCGAGTTATCGTACCTATAGAGACTGTGAAAATAATTATTTATGAATTCAATTTAAAGCACTTTGGCGAAGAAAAATATCTTGATTTGAAGAGGTGATTAAAAACTAGAAAACAAAGTCAAATAAATAAAATAAAATAAAGTTCCAATGCATGATTTCAAAAGATAATTTTAATCAAGATGACATAATTGTGTTAGGTTAATTACATTTCTTAACTTAGAATTACTAAACTCATGTTTATGTTGTTACGAATAAATTCACGGCAACTCAGTAATTTGCTAACTTATGAACATACATAGCTAGCAAAATCCATTTATCTCTTGACTATATCTTTATGTCAATTCAACCGATTAAACAGATTTTAATAAGCAAATGTGTTAATGCAAATACATACTTATGAAATCAAAATAATCTCTTGTACATATCTTTATGCTAATTCAAACAATTAATCCAATCTCATAAGCACATAAAAGATTTCGTGAGGTAACAATGTATTTTTACCTTGAAACAGTTTAATCACAATAATCTTGCAAGTTATGCAAGGCAAATGTATTGTTAGATACTATTGCTAATTTAACCCTCAGCTACCTTAGCTGATTAAACATGCATTGATTAAGTATTATGTCAATTAATTACAATATCAATCTGTTTAAATAATTAATTCATTAGTTACCTTACAATTGTAATGCAAGAATAACTTAGTCATGGTTTTACTTAATCAAACATATTACCAAGGCCTATAACAATACAAACACAATTTTAATAAATTAAGTAGATGAAATGCAATCAACCTAACAAAAATTAAATTTAAGCCATTTCAATCAAATTAAACATTTCAACATCACAAATATTCATAGATATGTTCATCATAACAACAACAAAAATTAAAAGGATAGGGAACAAGAATCAGATCCGGTGTTTCTCCGTGGCTTGACTGGTTTGCTCCACTCTTCCTTCTTTGCTTGTTCTTATCGAACCGAGGATACTATGAACACTTTAATGCTGCTCCAAGTGGTGGATGAATGACTCTTTTTCAAGAGGTAAAATTGGCAAGAGAATAAAGAAAAATGGACGAGAAATAAAGAGAGAAAATTGAGAGAGAAGAGAAGAGACGAGGGAAGTTTATGTGTGTTTGAAATTAGCAGCCAAGGGGGGTTTTTATAGGTTGAGAGGGCTGCTAAAAATAGCCAAAATCAGCGGCCAAAGAGCCCTCCCATGGCCAGCCACACATGTGGCAAATTTGAAGTTTTCAAACTTGCTATATTTAGGTAGGGGCAAATATAGAAAGACACAAATAGTGGAAGGGTTTGTTTGCAATTTGAAAAATTCTTCAAGGGCCATTTTACAAGCTAATTAATCAGCCAAGCAAGATGATTGGGTCAACATGTGGGACAGGTTTGGGCTGCCCAGTACTCGGTTGGTTCGATTTTTCTCGGTTCAGCTCAATTGGGCCATAATTAATTAATAATAATTTATTTAACCTAAATTAAGTTGGATATAAATTAAAATTAATTATATTATTAATTAATACACATAATTTGGACAGTCTTAGGCTAAAAAATTAATTCACCTTGATGCTTCAAAATTGTTTCTCGGTTTTGTGCTTCTAGAAGTGTCTGCTGAGCCGTTTTTTGCCCTTTGTGCAAATCTATCAAAAATAATCAAAATTAATAAAAATTAATTATAAAATTAATTAAAATTAATTATGTTAATAATTTAAGTATAAAATAATTATTTTATAATAATTGTATATTTTTCGACGAGAATTTTACTGAACTTGCATGAATTTGAGTTAAAAAGGGCACGAAAAAGTGTGTATATTTTCATGTTTCCAGTATTCCCAATTATCCGATGTAATTCTATATGATTCAACGGGTAAGTAAATGTTAATGGAAAGACATATATAAAAACTTAATGTTACTAATGTTCATATGGAATGGAAAGATGGATATGCATATATAAAATGAAAAGAATGAGAATTTACCATGTGATGTTACAATTACTTATTATCTACTAACTATGTGGATTCAAATGAGAAGAATGTGTAATGGATATATATGGGATGGATGATATATAAAGCCTAAATGCTTATTATGTATATGCCATGAATTATTTGAAACTTATATGTAATGTTATACTTACTAAACTTATGAGGTGGTGTGTATAGGAAAGGAAGTTTAGCATATGACATGATGAAAGTATGTTTGGTTGTTTAATTTAATATGTCGGTAAGTTTAAGTTTCCTTTATACGATCTTATTAAGCATAAGTTGCTTATATAGTTGTTTTTTTTTATTTTGTATATCATTGGAAAGCTCGACCGGTTGGAATCTTCGTCGGAGAAAAATCACACTTTCTGTTGACTATTTTGGTAGCTTTTAAATAAGTTGGGCTAATGGTTATAAATAGCATATATAGGGTTGTATGTTAGTTTGCTCTGTTTCGAGCCTATGCCTAACACGCTTGCGTATATATATTAAGTTGGTATATGTTTGTGTTAAATGGTGAGTATAACACCCCTAACCCATTTCCGTCGCTAGAATAGGGTTATGAGTGTTAGATTTAATTGGTATCGAAGCTACGATTTAGTCGGTTCTAGGACTAACGTAGCGAGTAAGAGTCTAGCTATACATGCCATATAAATAAATTATGATAGTGTGTTGATTCCTGGCAGCTTAAAAATGTATTTTTATATAGAAAATGGATTTCGATCGAGTTGTAGCTGACATATGGAACGTAATACGCCTGCTCCTGCTCAAGGGCAGCGCCGGCCGATTCAAGGCCTATGTCAAGTAGTCAAGGGGGAAAGGCTAAGCAAGCCTTCTTCTAAATGATGAGTGAGTGGTTTACAGAGTTCGTTCAAACGAATCCGACTGCTCAACAACCTCCACTCCACCTATTCCTCAACAAGTCCCAGTTGTGCCACAAGTGATAGATCCGATTCGATTAAGTAAGCCACCTGTTGATAAGATTCAGAAACATGGGGCTAAGGAGATCCGGGCTATAGTTGATGATGATGCTGAGAGAGCTGAATTTTGGCTCGAGAACACGATAAGAGTATTTGATGAATTGTCCTGTACTCTGGAAGAATGTATTAAATGCGTAGTATCTTTGCTTTGAGATAATGCATATCATTGGTAGAAAATGTTAACATCGGTGGTTCCTAGAGAATAGGTTACCTGGGAATTCTTTCAGACTGAGTTCCGAAGAAAGTATATAAGTCAGCGATTTCTCGATCAGAAACATAAAGAGTTTTTAGAATTGAAGTGGGGCTGAATGACTATCACTAAGTACGAAAGAGAATTCGTATGATTAAGCAAGTATGCCCAAGAATATGTGTCTACTGAGGAGATTATGTGCAAACAATTTGTTAACGAGTTTAATGAAGATATAAAGCTGTTAGTCGGGATACTTGAATTGAAAGAATTTGTAGTATTGGTTGAGAGGGCTTGTAAAGCCGAGGATCTCAGCATAGAAAAGAGAAAGGCTTATTCAGATGAAAGAGATATGAGGAAGAGATCGATAAATAAATCTTATCATTCTTCGTCGACAGCTTCAGTGGGATATCATAATAGAGATCATTGAAAGCAACCCTAAAACTCAAGCCATATTGGTATCGAGTGTTGGTAATGTAAAAGATGTTAAACCTGAGTGTCAACAGTGTGGGGACAACATTTTGGAGATTTTTGGGTGAAAAATAACAATAGAACTTGTTATAGTTGTGGTTCAAATATCACTTTATTAAATATTGCCTAGAGTTAGCTGAAAAAGATAATGCTCAAAACGTGAGGCCGAGTAACACTACAGCTAGGGGTAGACCACCCAGAAACACGGAAAATGTGAGTGGTGGTAAAGGTGTGACACGAGACGCTACTGTGAGATCTGATGCCAGAGCACCTGTACGAGCCTACGCTATCCGCGCTCGTAAAGAAGCGTCATCTCCAGATGTTATTACCAGTACTTTTACTCTCTATGATACTAAAGTTATTGCATTGATAGATCCAGGATCAACTCATTCATATATATGTGTGAATTTAGTATCCAGTAAGACTTTGCCTGTAGAGTCTACTGAATTTGTAATTAGAGTATCGAACCCCTTAGGTAAGTGTGTTTTGGTTGATAAACTCTGCAAGAACTGTCCATTGATGATTCAGGATAATTATTTTCCTGCTGATTTGATGTTGTTACCATTTGACAAATTTGATATAATTCTGGGTATGGATTGGTTAACGTTGCATGATGCTATTGTGAATTGCAAACGAAAGACAGTTGATTTGAGGTGTCAGAATAATGAGATTATCCGGATTGAGTTAGATGATCTGAATGGCTTGTCAGCAATGATTTCATCGATGTTAGCTCAGAAATATGTGAGAAAGGGTTACAAAGCTTATTTTGCTTATGTGCTTGATTTGAAAGTGACTTAAAAGAAGATTGAATCAATGCCAGTTGTGTGTGAGTATCCAAATGTGTTTCCTAAAGAGTTACCAGATTTACCACCGATACGAGAGGTTGAGTTTGGCATTGAGTTACTGCCAAGAGTAACGCCGATATTGATAGCTCCATACAGAATGGCATCGACAGAGTTAAAAGAATTAAAAGCTCAGTTGCAAGAATTAACTGATAGAGATTTTGCAAGACCAAGTTTCTCGCCCTAGGGTGCTCAGGTGTTGTTTGTGAAAAAAAAAGAAGATACTATGTTAATGTGTATAGATTATAGACATCTCAACAAAGTGACGATCAAGAATAAGTATCCTCTATCTTGAATTGACGGTTTGTTTGTTCAATTGAAAGGGGCTACATTGTTTTCAAAGATAGATTTAAGATCGGGTTATTACCAATTGCGAATTAAAGACTCTGATGTGCTGAAGACTGAATTTAGAATGAGATATGGTCACTATGAATTCTTAGTTATGCCTTTTGGACTGACGAATGCACCTGTTGTCTTTATGGACTTAATGAACCGTATTTTTAGGCCGTACCTAGATCGATTTGTTATTGTGTTCATAGATGATATTTTGATCTATTCGAGAGATGAAACTGAGCATTCCAAGCATTTGAGAATTGTATTGCAAACTCTACGAGATAAAAAGTTATATGCAAAGTTCAGTAAATGTGAATTCTGGTTGAGTGAGGTTAGTTTTCTAAGGCATATTATGTCAGCATCGGGTATCCGAGCCGATCCGAGCAAGATTTTTGTGATTGTGGATTGAAAGCCTTTGAGAAATGTATCTAAAATCCGTAGTTTTCTGGGACTAGCTAGCTATTACCGATGGTTTGTAAAATGTTTTTTGATGATTACGAATCCATTGACGAGATTGCTTCAGAAAGATGTAAATTTGAATGGTCTGAAAAATGTCAGAAAAGTTTTGATCAACTGAAAACTCTTTTGATTGAAGCTCCAGTGTTAGTACAACCAAAATTGGGAAAAGAATTTGTGATCTATAGTGATGCATCATTGAATGGTCTAGGCTGTGTTTTTTATGCAAGAAAGCAAAGTCATAGATTATGCCTCGAGACAGTTGAAGCTGTATGAAAAGAATTACCCGACGCATGATTTAGAGTTAGCAGCTATTGTGTTTGCATTGAGGATTTTGTGCCATTATCTGTTTGGTGAGAAATGTCATGTTTACTTAGATCATAAGAGTTTGAAATATTTGATGACACAAAAAAATTTGAATTTGCGACAGCGAAGATGGCTAGAATTACTAAAAGACTATGAGTTAGTGATCGATTAAAAAAATTACCATCCAGGAAAAGCAAATGTCGTTGTTGATGCTTTCAGCCTAAAATCCCTATTTGTTTTATGTGCAATGAATACTCAGTTAGCTCTATCTGATGATGGCTTGATTGTAGCTGAGTTGAAAGCAAGACCGTTATTTTTACAGCAGATTTGTGAGACTCAAAAAGCTTATAATGAAATGTTAGCAAAACGAGCTCAATATGATTCAAAACTTGATTCAAAGTTTCAAGTTGATTCAGATGATTGTTTAAGATTTAGAGGTCGAATATGTGTTCCGAGACTATGGCAACAGTTGACAATCCCCGACAATGGAGCCAAAAACTTGTAACGCTCGGGTTTGTGCAAGTGTACACAGTCGTTATCAAGTAATAAGTAAGTATCGAGTTTTCGTCTCCATAGGGATTGTATTTGTGCTAAGTCACTTAATTTGTAAAAGTGTATTTACAATTTGATAAATAGAAACACTATAATTGAGAAGTGATGAAAAATTAAGTATATGAAACTAAATGCAATGATCCCTAATGCAATTCATCCTAAGTATGCAAACTATATGAATGAGATAGATTTTAGCATAATTAACACAATAAGCAACAATTATAACATAAATATGCTAGGACAATTACTTTAATTAAATTCAAATTATGATCAATATGCTTATCAATATTCAGAAAAATATTCCATGACAACTCGATCTTTCATGAGTTTGGAAACCACATTAGGTCCTTTTGGAATCCTTTACTTTGTAAATACGCATTTTACTGATCCTTATTTACTAAAAGTTTCTTAGTATTCGTGCAAGGTAACAGGGACGTGTTAGGTTTGAAACAGTTTAATCACACAAATCTAAAAACTATGCAGATAACAGAGCCTGGTTAGGGATGTTATGCAACCTGCAATTTAATCGGGTTAAGATCTAAATTGAGCATGCACATTTCAATTATGCGTCCATTAGCCATCGTCTGGTTAGGATCGCTCAGCTAATTTAGGTGCATTTTGATCATATATGAACGAAATACAGACTTGATTTTAATTGAAAACATGATTGATTGAGGCACAAATATTATAAGCATGAATCAAATAACTATTATTAAATCAAAGCAATCAGCCTAGCTTAAATAAAATTAAGCTATCATTGTTGTAAACAAGAACAAGGAACACATAGAAAACATTCTTGAATTAAATTAAAGTAAGAAAGATTAAACCCAATTCAGAGTGGCTGTCACCCAAGACTTTGACTGATGAAGGCTCTTTCGTTCCTTCGCTTTGCTCCTTTGCTAATGGCTCTCCGAGGTGGCTGACCAAGGGTTCTTCAAGAGGCTAATTTGCTCAAAATATTTATGAAAAGATGATGATAGGCGTGAGGGCTAAGAAAGCTAAGAGAATTGAGAGGGGGGAGAATGATGAATGAGTGAGGGATGAGGGATGATTGAAAAAGTAAGAAAGGGGATCTTATTTATAGGTGAGGCATGGGAGCTAGTTTGCTAAAAATAAGAGTGTCCATCTTTCAAAACTCCTTCCAAGGGTGGCCGGCCATGAATTGAGGGAATGTGGCTGATTTTTCTTGATTCTTGGTCAATTTGAGTGCCATAACAACTCAAGACTAAAACTTGGTCACCAGCAAATCTTCGGGCAAATCTCTGATTTCTTCAGCTCTTCAAGGACCTTGTGTAATTAAACAAAAAGATGGTTTATTAACCTCCATATTCAGCTGAATTTTGGGTTTACTTGGCCCTTCATTTGGACAGTTTTGTAATCAAATTAAAGCTCTTAGACCTGTCCAAAAATAAATCAATAAGTTAGAGGACCAAAGAATTAAATTTTACCAACTTAATTAAATTAATTAAAACCCAAATTGTTAATGAAATATTTTAAAATGAATTATTAAATATAATTTTTTATTTTATTATTTAATTTAATCATGCATGGCCCACTTTATGTCATAAAAATATAATATGCTCAATTCAATACAAAATAAGCCATTTTATGCATGAAAACTATAAAATAAAGCATAAAATCACATTTTAATAATTTCTAAGTCCTATTTTCATATTTTCACATATTTCATTAATTTATTAAACAATTACTTGGTTTTAACATCAAATTTAAGTAAAAAGGTGATAATTTATATAGGAAAAACCCTATATATTTTTCAATTTACAACAGTACCCACACCAGTAGCTTGCATCTGATCGGGCCTCCGTGGACAATCTATGATATGGTGCTCTAATGATCTGCACCTCAAACATGCCCTAATCCTTTTCTAGCATTCGCTCTGATGGCATCTCCCACAATCCACACAAGGCTGTGGTCCAGTAGCAGCAACAGGGGCTCCAACTCTGACTGGCCTAGCAACTCTGGCCTTTTTCTTAGGCCTCACAAACGAACTTGAGGGCTCCAAATCCCTCTTTTTCCTACCTCGTTCCTTTTCACGGTTCTAGCGTTCAGCGCGCATCATATCCTCGGTGATCTTTGTCTTATCCATTAAATCTGCAAAAGCTCGCTCCCTCTGTGGAGCTATCAGAACCCTTAAATCATCCCTGAGTCCGTCCTTGAATCGAACACAACGCTCATATTCAGTTGCCACCATCCCACGCGTATAGCTGCTAAGTCGCAAAAATTCAGCCTCGTATTCAACCACAGATTTATCCCCCTGAGTCAAATTTATAAACTCTCTCCTCCGGGCTTCCACATAACTAGCGCCCACATACTTTCCTTGGAATGCAGTCTTGAAAAATTCTCAAGTTAGCCAGTCGGGCTGAGTACCCTCTTTTACTGTAAGCCACCATTGATAGGCTTCATCTCGTAGCAATGATGCTGCACCTTTTAGTTTCTATTCGGGGTGCAGTTAAGGTCTTCCATGATCCTTTCTGTGGCTTCAATCCAATATTCAGCCACATTAGGGGCAACTCCAACAATATCCCTAAAAATCTCAGCTCCATTAGACCTGAGTCGTTTCGTAACCGATCCACGACCCACAGTACTAGTATTGGGCCCAACGACCCTCTCTAAAATTTGTAACATAGCTTGGGACAATGTGTCGTCCCCAGCCACACGATCATGAGACCCAGTCTCAGTCACAAGTAAAGTCGGTGTCTCTCTAGCTTCAATGTTAGCCATATGACCAGATGCCGAAGACCCAACCCGAGCACCTCCATGGCCACCGCCGCGGCCTCTTGTACCCCTTCCATGAATACCTCTGGTGCTCATTATCGATTTATGATTTTATCTATTTTAGAAATTTTATACATCAAATTGCAGTTCCGGTGTTCATTAAAGAATGTTTTATGGAAAGCAGTATTAGTATTTCAGAGTTCATTTTTACAAATCGCAGTCTTACTACAGTTTTAGTTTTACCATAAAAATAGAGATTTCAGTACAATCTACTACCTACACGAGTCTCAATATTTCAATTAAACAAATAATAGTTCAGAGAACTTACAGTATCGGCACTAGAAACTCAGTGTGCCACACATTCTGTAAAACATTTCCAAGTATGTCAAATCATTTGAAATAGTTCTTTTTTGAAATTTCAAGTTTAGAAGGATCCTAAATCCACAGCCGAGTTTTGCAACCTGGCTTTGATACCACTAAATGTAACACCCCAAACCCGGCCTAGACGTTATGGCCGAATCTGCGATGTTACATTGAAGTGTTTTTTTTCCGGAAAACATAATTTCATTGAGAAGTCCGTTCTATATTAAAACATTTTTCTTATCTTAACGAAAAATTTAAAATATCTTGTTCATCGTTAAAACTCAAGTCGTTTTAGCAAAATTTTAATCAAATTTGATTGTTATTACATTTTAGAACAATATTTGTTGCGGAAGCTTTTAAAAAAACTATGTTGCGTAAACATGGTGTTTTGAAAAATATTTATCTTTATGAAAATCTGCGGCCTACTACTAACAGATATGAATCAAAGTAAATAAATCCAAATTTAAAATAAAAACTTAAAGAGGCCTTATTACGAAACAAATACCCAAATTAAGTTACTCATAAATTAAGAGTTAAAAATAGAAGCAAATGTGATTGTGTGGCCACCATCAATTCCCTCGCAACGCCGATTCGCCTAAGGATTACTTGCGCAGAAAAGCAGAAAGGTGAGTTTATGAAAACTCAGTGTGTAATCCCTTAGAAACAGTCAATCATACAGTAGGCAATTATAGTCTGGGCTGAAGCCCGTTTTAGTAACAGTTCAATTCCAGTTAGGTCCTTAACCCATTACAGTATCAGTATCAGTGTGGGCCTTAGCCCATTACAGTATCAACATCAGTACAGAATGCAAACAGAAATCCTACCCAACCAGCCTCTACACTCCACTCCGTCCAGCCCTACACTCCATGTGGGGATAAAATCAACCCACCTATCCCTACACTCCAAAACAGCACCGGTTACGACACTAAACAGTGGTTGCAGCAATGCTGCCAGTACAGTACACTTCCTCCAATCAATCATAAACCCATCCCCATGCAACATATCATAATATCATGCATGTATGCAATATATATAATGGCATGCTCGATTACAGTCATACATACATAAGGGCATAATAGTTAATTATCAATTTGGGGTCTAGGTATATTTACCGACCCAATAGTAGGTCCACAGTCATCTTGGGGGACCCGTGCAACCTTAACAGTCAAACAGTGAAAATGGGCCCAAGGCCCATAATACAGGCTCATGTGGGCCTACATGCTCGTGTAGCCCATTAAGCCTAAAGCCAAATAATCTCCACACGTTCGTGTGGTTTAACTGTGTTAGGCCTACGAGCCCATGGGTCCACACGGCCTATTTCGGCCCAACGCGGCTTAAAACGGCCTAAGCCCATGAAATTACTCATGGTGGCCTCTATGATCAAATGCCCACGTTTATGCGTTTGAATTACCACATGAGCGAGTGCACGCACATGTGGCATCAATAATCACATTTTTCGGCTTTTACTGATTTACGATTGGGCAATGTATACACACCTGATTGCGAAAATAGGCTACTAGCCCATGAGTATTCCAAACCTATCACAATCAGAACTTCGGTTAAACACTTATCAAACGAATTGTAAGGAACCCTAACTAACACTTGTTCAAGAATTTACCTATCACTAGCCTTGATTAATCACCCTAGAATCGTTGCAAGAGATCGTTTTCAATCCCTAAAGACTAGCTACATCCCAATCACCACTTGTTAACTATTACCATACATACAAGCCATTAAACCAAGTGTATAGTAACTTACATATAGCATAGGCTAAGAGTGATAGACAACATTATTTGGCCAACACCCAAAGCACACCCTTAACTTGAGGCATGAGATGGATCAATCGCACTCCCTAGCAGAAAATGACAGAAAGGAGTGGTGTTAACAAAAGGTTATTTCAGCTGAAGAGAGAGAATAGAAACTGTGCACTCTAACCATGGCCAGAGTAGTCGCCTAACATAAAAGATAAAAAAAGAGAAATAAAAGTAAGGGAAAAAGAGGAAAGAACCTTGTACTCAAATCCAACTGATCAAAGATCAATTGCCCAAAACAGCACACAGAGGGGAAGAGATAAGGTATTCGGTCACAATAGAACGATGAAAAGAAAGGAAATATGTTAATCACGAAGGGAGTCCAATGAAGGGAAGAAGGTATATTCGGCCAAGAGAGAGAATCGATTGGGAAAAGAGAAGAAGAGGAGTCAATGAGTACTTGCCCAAAATCGAACACAAAAGCAATAGAGAGAAAGTCAAGGGGGGAGAGTATTCAACAAAAGCAAAGAACAAACACACCAAAATACTCGAATGGTCAATAGCCAATTTTGAAAGCTCCAAAACAAAGAAGGAAACGAACCCGAAAGCAGAGTCAGAAGCCGAAAGTGAGGAAAGAGTAACAAAATGTACTTTAACCGAAACAACACTCACCCCAAAGTCGAATTCCTCCCTAAAACTGATTCCAAAGGGTGTCTACAATCCTAATTCAGCCCCAACACTCCCTCAACTTCACAACCCTTAGTTTTCTCCTAAAATCTCTCCACAATATCCTTAAGTCGATCACTATCCAAATCCCCCCCTTTCTCCTCCTAACTTTCGGCTACACAATCCCCTACGCCCCTCAAACACTCTAACCACCCACTAGCTTCAGGGTTCCACTGGTATTCAATCTCTTACACGACATAGCAACAAAATAAAACACCCAATGTGCCTACCAAGATTTAAACCTCAGACCTTAGGCAAACACTACACGCCACCTATACCTCAGACCAGCAGGCCCATTTTGTCATGTGCTACCAACATTTATTTAAGAAGTCTACTGACTAGAAATAGGGTTTAATCAAGTAGAACAAAATTTTGTACAAGCCAAGGCTTGAACTCAGGACTTCTTCAACACTTCTCAAGACACTTAACCACTGAGGCAAGCATGTAATAATGTAACACAAAAAACAAAATTAATCACTTAAGATTTAGGGCGTTACACTAAAAGCCATCAATGCCCAATTTAATCTAAACCGTGATGGTTCTATTTTGGCTGAATTGAGAGTTAAACCGATATTTTTATAATAAGTCCGAGAATTGTAGAAAAGTGATATTCTATTTCAGTTGAAGTGAGAATTGATTGAAAATTCCCAAGTTCCATGTTGGTAACGATAAAAGTTTGTATTTTAGAGATCGTTTGTGTGTACCAAATGATACAACATTGAAGCGGGATATTTTATACGAAGCTCATGGTAGTACTTATTTGATTCATCCGTGTAGTACAAAAATGTATAATGATTTGAAATAGATGTATTGGTGGTTGGGAAAGAAATATGAAATATCTAAATTTGTGACTAAGTGCTTAATTTGTTAACAAACGAAAGTCAAGCACCAGGTTTCGTTAGGTTTATTACAACATATAATGATTCTAGATTGGCAAAGAGAATGAGTTACAATGGATTGTGTATTGGGATTACCATTAACTCTAAAAAAGAAAGATGTCATATGGGTTGTTGTGGATAGATTGACAAAATCTGCGTACTTTATTCCTATTAGAATAGATTATTCACTTGAGAGGTTAGTAGAATTATATGTTTCTGAAATCATGAGATTAGATGGTGTACCATTGTCTATTATATATGATCAAAATCAAGATCTAAGATTAGATGGTGGTTGTTTATTCGTCCACCCGGGTAGTGTGAAAATGTACAAGGACCTTAAGAAAATGTATTGGTGGTCGGGTATGAAAAGAGACATTTCAGAGTTCATTTCCAAGTGTCTAGTGTGTCAGGAAGTAAAGGCTGAACATCAAGTACCTTCGGGTTTACTTCAACCTATTATGGTTCCCGAGTGGAAATGGGATCGTATCACTATAGAATTCATGATCGGTTTGCCAGTAACCCTGAAAAAGAAAGATGCAGTATGGGTGATTGTTGATAGACTAACTAAGCCGGCACATTTTGTACCAGTGCGTACCGACTACTCCCTCAAGAAGTCAGCCGACTTATATATTTTCGAGATCATGAGGCTTCATGGAGTACCATTATCGATTGTTTTAGATAGAGACCCGAGGTTTACCTCGAGGTTTTGAAAGAAGTTACAAAAGGCTTTGGGAACCAAGTTGAGCTTTAGCACGGCATTTCATCCACAAACTGACGGACAGTCAGAAAGAGTAATACAGATCTTAGAGGACATGTTGAGATGTTGTGTTCTTGAATTTCAGGGAAGTTTGGAAAAATTCTTGCCATTAGTTGAATTCACCTACAACAATAGCTATCAATCAAGTCTGAAAATGGCACCTTATGAGGCTTTATACGGGTGAAAGTGTCGAACACTCTTATATTGGACTGAGCTCAGAGAGGATCAGATTCACTAGGTCTATTTAGTCAAAGAGGCCGAAGAGAAAGTTAAAGTAATTCGTGATTGCTTGAAAACTGCCTCAGATAGATAAAAATCCTACGCAGATTTGAGATGAAAGGAAATTGAGTTTAAAGTCGGTGACAAAGTATTTTTGAAAGTTTTCCTATGGAGAAAGGTCCTCAAGTTTGGAAAAAGGGGCAAGTTGAGTCCTCGTTTCATAGGACCTTATGAGATTACCGAGAGAGTAGGACCTGTTGCCTACCAATTAGATTTACCACCAGAGTTAGAGAAAATTCACAAGGTGTTTCATGTGTCCATGTTACGTCGGTATAGATTAGACTCTTTGCATGGAATTGCTCCAACAGAAGTCGAGATTCATCCGGATCTGACTTATAGTGAGGAGCCGGTCAAGATTTTGGCTCGAGAAGTCAAACAGTTGAGAAATAAGAGTATACCACTTGTGAAGGTTTTGTGGCATAGACATGGAGTCGAGGAAGCCACATGGGAACTCGAAGAGTCTCTGAGACAGTAGTATCCAAACTTATTCACCGGTAGAATTTTCGGGGACGAAAATTTATAAGGAGGGAGAAATGTAATACCCCGATTTACGGCCTAGTCAAAATACTGGTCTCGGGACCACAAATTCGAAGTGGGAAAAATTATTTTTATTATTATTATGAGGTTAAAGTATGATTATATTATTGCATGAAAATTTTGGTGAGTTAATTTTAATGCTTTCGAGCCCGATTGCGACAAAGGACTAAACCGCTTAAAAGGAAAAAGTTGCATTTTAGTACCCAAATGTGTTAAATAGCTAGAGAATTAAATTAGATGTCTTTAAAGGGAAATTAGACCCTTTTTAGAGTGCTTGGCTGGCCATTGAGTCAAAGCGAGGACAAAATATTTATGGTTGGTATGTTAGGTGACTTATTTGGACTAAAATAAAGAAAAAAATGATATCATCTTTTTCCCATTTCTTTCTGCACCAAAAATATCAGCAAAAGAGGAGTTTTTGAAGCTTTGAATTTCAGCAACTTATCACCTCAACAAGTAAGTGATTTCCATGTCCTTTGTTGATGATTTTTGCATTTTTGAGACTCTTGAAGCATGAGCTTTCAAATGAGGGGTCTATTTTGCAAAATGATTAAGAGTTTAGAGTTTTTCCATGAATGGATTTGTGACGATTGCTGATTTTTTATGGAAGAATATGGGTCTTAGAAGAGTCCTAAACAATTTTTGTGAAATGTGTTAGCATGAAAACACCAAAAGGGACTATTTTGCATAAGTTGCAAAAAAGGTGGTAAGTGTGTGAAATAGTGAAATTTTGGGGTTGCTACAAGAGAAGAAAGGGTTATATTAGGCCTAAGATAAGAGGAAATTCGATAAAAATTAAATTTCGAGCTTAAAGGTAAAATGGTCAAATTGCCAAAGTCTAGGGGCAAAATAGTCATTTTACAAAACAAAATATGAATTTATGATTGCCTAATTGTAATTAGTGATTAAATGAGTGTATTTTGTTATTATAGATCAAGATTTTCCTAATCCGAACCTAGACCAAAGGAAAGCCAAGTAAATCGACTAAACCGACTAGTCAAGTACATTTTGTAAACCGAGGTAAGTTGTATGTAAATAATACAACTACATTGCTAATAGATGTGTTTGAATTAATATAGCATGAATTTTTTATTTGTGAATTGAGAATGCATATTTTTCATTGAGATGGTAGAGATCCTGTTTGTAACCTTAGCAAGTAAATTGGATATTCATGCAGTAACATTTGGGTCACTTGTGTGAGCTAGTGTAAGACATGTCTGGGACATGCATCGGCCACATTATGAGAGCCAATGTAAGACCATTTCTGAGACATGGCATTGCATAGAAACGAGTACAAGTATAAGACATGGTTGGGACATGCATAGGCCTCGAGACGTAAGCTAGTGTAAGACATGTCTGGGACATGCATTGACTAAGCGATGTGTTAGTGTAAGACCACGTCTGGGACATGGCATCAACACATATATGCGAGAGCTAGTATAAGACCATATCTGGGACATGGCATCGGCCTCGATGATGATAGCCAGTGTAAGACCATGTCAAGGACACGGCATCGGCAGTTACCCCATGTTGAAGGCATGATAGAATATCTGGTACGGTTTCGAAAGGTTCAACAGTGAAAGTTATGAATATGTGTTAATAAGAAAAGTATAACCATGTTGTGAGTGATACAGGTACCTAACTGACACGCATGAGAAATGAACTCAATGTAAAAATATAAGAGTAGTGAGTTGGTAACGAGTAAGTCAACCTATGTTTATATTTATACTAAGAGCTTGATGATCGTAGTAAAATTGTTGTTGCATAATTATTTATGTGCAACTTACTAAGCTTTT
This sequence comes from Gossypium hirsutum, assembly GCF_007990345.1. Classification (NCBI taxonomy): domain Eukaryota; kingdom Viridiplantae; phylum Streptophyta; class Magnoliopsida; order Malvales; family Malvaceae; genus Gossypium; species Gossypium hirsutum. The sequence goes on along the minus strand of NC_053426.1, from coordinate 96,343,344 downwards.
ATGCTTACTCCTTCTTTCCTTCCATTTTCTTTCAGTACTACCTAGCTAGCTAAAGGGTCACCGGAAGTCAGAGATATTGATCACACTATCAGCCAAAGCATTGGTATAGTTGGTTTTATATCTTTGAGCATGGCATGTAAAGGGCTAGACTTTATTATTTTTGTGTCTTGAGAATTGGCCAAATAGGTTGGCTTGGGATAAATCTCACACTTGGTATTAAGCCTTGAATGATGGCTAATATTCATTTTGGTTATATGCAAATATGTTATTTCTATAGCGGAGTAATTTGTCTTGTGAAAGAATGTCCATTATGGTTGATCTAGCCATATGGATTGTGTTGTTTTGGTATTTTGTTGCAGTTGTATGGAATTATGCTTGTAGAGGTAGCAATGAGGCTTGGTAAATAGCCTCATATTGCCCACACGGGTAGAGACAAGGGCGTGTGGTCCAGCCATGTGTCCCCTGCACGTAGAAATTTTAACTCAGTATGCATGGTAATAAACAAATGGATAAAGACACGACCGTGTGTCTCAGCCGTGTGGTGCACACGGCATAGTACACGAACGTGTGCCTTGACTGTGTGACATTTTGGGTGTGCTGACGTCAGAAACAGAGTACTCAAGTTTTCTCACACAGGCTAAGGCACAGGCGTGTGTAAGTACACAGCCTACCCACACGGGCGTGTGCCCTGTTTCAGAGTAAATTTTTTAGAGTGGGTTTAAAGACACGGAATGGTTCTGAATAGTTTTTAATGATAAATTTAGGACTTGTAGGCCCATAATAATGAGTCCAAAGTGGTTATCAAAAAGATTCTAATTTGGACCGAGTCCGATGACTTGAGGTTGTTCGAGTATATAAGAACCAGTTAAGTAATGCCTGGTACCCTACCTCGATTTGGGATACAGGTATGGAGTGTTACATTTAGTGATATCAGAGCTATGGTTTAGTCAGTTCTAGGACTAACCTAGCTAGAGTATGAGTCTAGCTATACATGCCATATATATATTGATAGTGTGACGATTCCCGTCAATTATAGATTATGTTTTTATATAGAAATGAATCCTGATAGAAAAGCACGGCGGACGATATGGAAAGTAATGTGTCGGCTCCCCCAAAAGAGACCGCGCCAGTAGAGAGCGAGCCTGTAAGTATGGGCCAAGGCGAAGGGGTTAGGGAAGCCTACCTCTGAATGATAGATGCTTGGTATACGGAGTTTATTCGTGCGAACCCGAACACTCCACCTCCCCCACCTCTTCCGATCCCTCAGTATTCCCCAAGAGCTCAGCAAGGTGCAGACATATTTAAAAGAGAGAAGCTTCGGGTAGATAAGATCCGAAAATAGGGGGCCCAGGAATTTCGGGCTAGTATAAATGATGACCCAGAGAGAGCAGAGCTTTGGCCTGAAAATATCTTGAGAGTATTCGATGAACTGTCACACACGCCTGAAGAGTGCGTGAAGTGTGCCGTGTCACCTCTACAAAACTCGGCTTATCAGTGGTGGAACACTCTTGTGTTCGTGGTACCAAGAGAGAGGATCAATTGGGAATTTTTCCAGGAAGAGTTCCGAAAAAAGTACATTAGCCAGAGGTTCATGGACCAGAAAAGGAAGGAATTTTTAGAGTTGAAACGAGGTAATAAGACTGTGACGGAGTGCGAACCTGAGTTTGTGAAACTCAGCAAGTATGAACGGGAATGCGTATCCACTAAAGGTACCATGTGTAAGAGGTTTGAGGATGGTCTCAATGAAGACAGTGGTTGAACTCGTTACCACAAGGGTCAATTAATACTTGGGAACAAATAACCAAAAATTTTTTACTCAAATACTTTTCGCAGGCTAAAATGGCTAAATTACGTAATGATATATCTTCGTTTATGTAGATGGACTTAGAACCACTTTACGATCCATGGGAGAGATACAAAGACTTACTGAGAGGGTGCCCTCACCATGGGTTACCGCTTTGACTTCATGTTCAAACATTTCCTAATGGCCTGAATCTTTCGACTCGACAAATGGTTGACGCAGCTGCTGGCAGAACCATCAACAATAAAACACTTGAAGATGCCTATGAGTTTATAGAGGAGATGTCACTGAATAACTATAGTGGCAAGTCATGAGGACTAAGCCAACTAAAGCAGCAGGCGTTTATAACGTCTATTCGGTTACTATGCTGGCAAACCAGGTAGAACTTCTAAATAAAAAGATTGATGGTTTTCTTAGTTCTTCACAGGTTTACCCAGTAATGCAGTGTGAAGCAAGTGGAGGTGGAACAAGCCATTGGGAATACTAACCTTATGGCCACAACATGGGTAATAATCCTCGACCTCAAAGCAATCCATATAGTAACACTTACAATGCAGGTTGGAGGAACCACCCCAATTTTTCATGGGACAGTCAAGGAAATCAAAGACCACAACATCTTCTGGGTTTTCAACAACCACCCTATCAATAGGAAAAGAAGCCGAACCTTGAAGAGATGCTCTCAAAGTTTATATCAGTGTTAGAAACATGTTTTCAGAACACTGAGACAGCACTTAAAAATCAACAAGCATCGATCCAAGGGCTCGAAACTCAAGTAGGCTAGCTTTCCAAACTGATCTCAGAAAGACCACTAGGAAGTTTACCTAGTAACACCAAATCAAACGAGCATGTGAAAGCAGTTACGCTAAGGAGTGGGAAAGTGTTACCAGAAATTGAAAAGAAGCTAACACAATAAGCCGTGGTAAGTGAAAGGGGGAAAGAAAAACCCAAAAATAGTAAAAAACTAGTGCCAAAGGAATATAAACCTCCAATTCCATACCCAGCAAAATTGAAAAAAGACCACATTGATGCACAATTTGGTAAGTTTCTTGAACTTTTTAAACAATTACATATCAACTTACCTTTTGTTGAAGCCATCTCGCAGATGCCTACATACGCAAAATTTTTGAAGGAGCTTCTAACAAATAAAAGGAAATTCAAGGACTTATCTACGTAGAACTCAACGATGAGTGCTCAGCCATACTCCAAAACAAGCTGCCAACCAAACTGAAAGATCCAGGGAGTTTTACTATTCCTTGCTTAATTGGTAGTCTGAATGTTGAGAAAGCACTAGCTGATTTAGGCGATAGCATTAATTTGATGCCATATAAAATGTTTAAACAACTTGGTCTTGGGGAACCTAAACATACTAGGATGAGTATTCAATTAGCCGATAGATTTGTTAAATATCCTAGGGGCATTATAGAAGATGTACTTGTGAAAGTAGATAAATTCATATTTCCTATTGACTTTGTTGTGCTTGACATGGATGAAGATATGGAAGTGCCTTTAATTTTAGGGCGCCTATTTTTAGCCACTGCTAGGGCTGTAATCGATGTGGGTGACGGTAAATTGGTACTTAGAGTAGGTGACGAGGAGATTACCTTTAAAATTTATGATGCTATGAAGTTTTCTAGGGAACAGGATGGCTTATGTTATTTTATTGACTCCATTGATCATACTACTTAAGACTCTTTTTAGAAACTTTTACAGAAGTACACGACAGAACTGTATTTAGCTCAAGAAGAGGAGGCAGATGATGAACCTAATGAGCATTCTTCAAGACGAGTAGCATTTGAGGGAATTAAGATGAACGATGAACTTAAGCAAAAACCCTCTATTGAAAAGCCTCCTAAACTGAAACTTAAACAATTACCAAACCACTTGGAATACGCATTCCTTGGAAATAATTCTACATTACCAGTTATCATTGCTTCTAACTTCCAACCTAAGGAGAAAGAGGAATTAATCCATGTATTGAAAGAACATAAAAAGGCCATAGCTTGGAAACTTTCTAACATTAAAGGAATCAGCCTTTCTTTTTGCACCCACAAAATTTTGATGGAAGATGAATACAAACCGTGTGTGCAAGCTCAAAGACAACTGAACCCCAACATGAAGGAAGTTCTAAAAGTTGAGGTAATTAAACTTCTAGATTCTGGAATTATTTATCCTATTTCCGACAGTTCTTGGGTAATTCCAGTGCAGGTTGTCCCTAAGAAAGGAGGCATGACAGTTGTGACCAACGAGTAGAATGAATTAATCCCAACAAGGACAGTCACAGGATGGAGAGTTTGCATTGACTACAGGAAACTGAATGATGCCACAAGAAAAGATCACTTCCCCTTGCCATTCATTGACCAAATGTTGGAAAGATTATCCGGGCACATGTATTACTGCTTCCTAGACGGACTCTCCGGTTACTTCCAAATCCCAATAGCTCCTGAAAATCAAGAAAATACGACATTCACATGCCCATATGGTACGTTCGCTTATCGTAGAATGCCTTTTGGATTATGTAATGCTCCTGCCACTTTTTAGCGCTGTATGATGGCCATCTTCGACGAACTCTTGGAAGATATCATGGAAGTATTTATGGATGATTTCTCGGTGTTCGGTAACTCTTTCCATCTCTGCCTTAAAAATTTAAAACGAGTTTTAATAACATGTGAGGAAACGAACCTTGTGCTTAACTGGGAGAAATGTCACTTCATGGTTAAAGAAGATATTGTATTAGGGAATAAAATTTCTAGTAAAGGGATTGAGGTGGACAAATTTAAAATAGAAACAATCAAAAAATTACACCCTCCTAGTTCGGTTAAGGCTATTAGAAGCTTTTTAGGACATGCTGGTTTTTATAGAAGATTTATTAAGGATTTTTCTAAACTAGCTAAGCCTTTGACTAAATTGCAAGAAAAAGATATACATTTTAACTTCAATCAGGAGTGCTTAGAAGAATTCAATACTCTAAAGGATAAATTAATTAATGCTCTAATTATAATTCAACCTGATTGGAATTTACCATTTGAATTAATGTGTGATGCGAGTGACTTTGCAGTAGGTGCAGTTCTGGGACAGCGGAGAGACAAGCATTTTCAACCTATCTATTAGGCTAGCAAAACTTTGACAGCTGCACAAGAGAATTATACTACTACGAAAAAAGAGTTGCTAGCTGTGCTTTTTGCATTTGATAAATTTCGATCATACCTTATATTGTCTAAAGTTGTTGTTTACACTGACCATTTTGCCCTTCGCTACCTTTTAACTAAAACTGATGCAAAACCTCGACTCATTCGATAGATTCTCCTATTGCAGGAATTCGACTTGGAAATTCAGGATAAGAAAGGAACTAAAAATCTCGCGGCAGATCATCTGTCTAGGCTTGAGAACTCCAATACCAGAGAATTAGATGAAGTTGAAATAAATGATTCATTCCCTGAAGAACAATTTTTTGCTATATCCGACTCCGAGGTACCTTGGTTTGCAGACATTGCAAATTCTTTAGCCGCTAACATTATCCTAAAAGGGTTAACACACCAGCAGAAGAAGCGATTCTTTAATGATGTGAAAAACTACTTTTGGGACGACCCCTTTCTGTTTCGCAGATGTGCAGATCAAGTCATTAGAAGATGCGTGACAAGATCAGAAACATCAAAAATATTGGAACATTGCCACTTAGGCCAACTGAAGGACACTATAGTGAAACTAAGACCGCACACAAAATACTTGAATCAGGTTTTTATTGGCCTTCATTATTCAAAGACGCTAACAGGTACGTTACTTCATGTGACAAATGCCAACGGACAGGTAACATATCTAAACGTGATGAAACGCCTCAAAACTATATGCTTTCATGTGAAATATTTGATGTTTGGGGCATCGATTTCATGGGCCCATTCCCCAGTTCATTTGGGAATAAATACACCTTAGTAGTAGTTGATTACATGTCCAAATGGGTGGAAGCCCAAGCTCTACCTACTAATGATGCTAGAGTGGTAGTACGTTTCCTTAAGAAACTTTTCTCAAGATTCAGAACACCTAGAGCAATTATCAGTGACAGGGGACTCCTTTTTGTAATACCCAATTTGAAAAAACCCTTAAGAAATACAAAGTTCATCATAGAACAACCACCCCATACCATCCTTAAACTAATGAACAAGTTGAAGTAGCAAACTGAAAAATCAAATGGATCCTTGAAAAAATAGTAGAATCAAACAGAAAAGATCAAGCAATGAAAGTAGACGATGCCTTATGGGCTTACAGAACTGCTCTTAAGACCCCCATAGGGACATCACCTTATAGACTTGTTTATGGAAAAAGTTATCATCTACCATTCGAACTAGAGCATAAAGCTTTTTGGGCTATTAAATTTCTAAACCTTGATCCTGAACTTGCAGGAAGAAACAGGTTGACGCAGCTGAACAAGCTTGATAAATGGCGAGCCAATGCATACGAAAATTCACGCCTATACAAGGAAGCAACAACGCGGCGCCATGATACTCGTTTAAAGCAATGAAAACAATTGGAAGTTGGAGATCTCGTCTTACTATACTCAAGACTCAAATTGTTTCTTAGGAAACTTAAATCATGATGGTCAAGACCTTTTGTAATTCAATCTGTTCTTCCATATGGCACAATAAAGGTAAGTCACCCATCATATGGTACTTTCAAAGTAAATGGACATCGTCTCAAACTTTATAATGGTGAGAATTTTAAAGATGATGGAGAGGAGCTACGACTCCACAAACTGCCCTGAATAGGTCAACAAGGTAACAGTCAAGCTTAGACTATAAACAAGCGCTTCTCGGGAGACAACCCGAGTACTAACAATTTTTAATTATTTAAATTTTAAGTTTTAAACATTTAAGTCACTAACAGAGTATTTGAAACACAGGTTCCCAACTCCACACGGCTGCTCACACAGCCGTGCTTAAGACCATGTGACCAACACGAATGGAAACACGGCCGTGCGAAAAAAGGGTAAAAAGATTTCCCCAAACACGGGCTGCGATAAAGCACCACGACCGTGCAACATGGCCGTGGTCGAATCTGCCAAATGAACACGGGCGTGCGGCATGCCTTTGTCTAGCACCCGTACTATCAAAATAACACGGGCTTGTGCAGAGCTACACGACCGTGGGAGAAGCAAATCACATCACACACGATCGTGTAACATGATCATATAACCACACGGCCTATACACACGGGCGTGCCAGAAGGTCGTGTGACGACACCTTAATTCGCGACAAACATGACCGAGCCACGACCCACACGAGCGTGTGCACCGGCTGTGCCATTTGAGAAATTAGAATAATTCTTTTATTTTATTTTTCTTTCATTAAGTTTTTAAGATTCATTTGTTTTCCTTTTAAACACAGCTTATCTTTGTGACTACTATAAAGATTATTCCCTTCACTCTCTTCTTATCATTCAGAATCATGCTTGACATCCAGATTTATTTCCAATACTCAATCTTGCCAATCCAAGAATATCATCCATTCTTATTATAGGAAGTTTCACTTCTCCCCCTAACTTATTTTTATACTCTAATATCTATCTTTGTGCATTGAGGACAATGTACGTCTTAAGTGTGGGGGGATATTTATTTCATTATCAGAAAAATCCCTGAATGACTACCTTGTTCTCTTGAAAATCTCTCATATTATGTTTAGGATAAATTTTGATTGATTTATGATTTTTGTTGATATATCTTGAATTAAAACATAGGCATTTATGCATTGATTGTTTAAACTTCAAAACATTAGAGAATCAAGCATGATAAGTTGATTTTTAAGAATGTAAAATCTTAGGTTGTTTCCCCAAAGTTTAGGTATTACTTTAAGTTGGAATTCACAAGTTTTAAACATCAAAAAGCCATAATTTTTATGAGATTTTTGAGCCTTTTGAGCATCTATTGATTCTTTCATGCTCACTTTTATTATTGCTTGGAGTGCATCAGTATTGAACTGTTATTCTAGAACTTGCTTGATTATGCATGTCGAGACCACACCATTTGATTTGATATGTCAAAATGATTAAGGCACTTAGGATTAACCCACTCATGCCATGAAAAGCCTACCTCTACGATTAACCCCTAGTTCATACATATTTTTACCCCATGTTTAACACATTTTATGGATGATGTCCCATTAGAATTGGTGAATTCGATGCTCCTAATGCTTTAATTTCATGTTTTATACCTAGGAGAGCATAGGAAAGTAAAAGAAACGAGAAACGAGCCAAAAATGGACAAAATGGGTCAAAGTACGAAATCAACACGACCTAGACCTCCTCACACAGTCGGACCATATGGCCGTGTCAATTTGGCAGGCTCGAGCACGGCCTGAAGTAATCGCACACGAACGTGTCACACGGGCGTGTCCCTGCCGAGCCCAAGTTGATTCCAATTTGGAAAAGGGTAATTTTGAGGGCTCTTAGGCATTCCAAAGCCTATAAATACACCCTAGAGGAGGAAGAAAGGACAGAGAGAATAGGGGGCAAGGAATTACCCCAAGAAAGCCGATTGATTCATCTCAGAAGCCAGATTCATCATCAAGACTGAAGATCTCTCCTCAATTTCCCTCCAGGAGTTTTGGGTTTTCTTTATATTTTGTATTCTTTATTATTCTAAGATGTTTTCTTATTTAGTTATGAACTAAATCCCCTAAATACCTAAGGAGAATGAAACCTAAGATGAATCTTGTTATTATTGCCTGAATCGTATGATAAATATTTAACTTGTTCTTAATTATGTGTTCTTAATTCTTGTTTTGATATCCCAAGATACTAATTCAAGATAAGCTCTTATTCAGAGGAGGAATAGACCCTGTTTAAAAGTACATTTTTTATAATTAAGCGGAGTTGATTGCGCGCCTAGACATAGGGTGACAAGATTTTTTCGAATTAGGGTGAAACCTAATAAGGGGATCCATAGATCGAGTTAATGTAACCCTAGAGTGTTAATTAGAGAAAAGTATCGGTTATTCAATCTAGGGATTAGATGTTTTTAGTCTTGAATAGGGATAATAACATAACTTAGGGATCTTTACGGAACAAGTTAAATGAATAAATCGTCTGATTTGGAGCCAGAATAACAAGTACAGTCTAGGTGGATTTTTCCTTAGGTATTGCCTTCATTCAATCGATTTTCCCAAAAGAAATTTCTCAATTCTATTCTCTGTGACTTCTTAGTTTAGATAAAAAGTTAGTTAAAACAAAAACCTCTTTATTCTTAGGCTAGATAATAAAAAGACAGTCATTACTGGTACTTTTAGTTCCTTTGGGTTCGACAATCCGGTCTTGCTAAAACTATACTACTGTTCGATAGGTACACTTGCCTACATCACGATAATAGTCAGTTTCAAGAATGAGTAATTATAAATATTTAAAACCTATCACGAAATCACGCGATCAGCAGTAGAACAGTGATGGAGTATGAACGAGAATTTGTGAAACTCAGCAAAAACACGCGGGAGTGCGTGTCCTTAGAAGCCGCCATGTGTAAGGGGTTTGAGGATGGTCATAATGAATATATTCGAGTATTTTTTGGCATCCTAGAACTAATAGAATTTGTAGTGCTCATTGAGAGAGCATGCAAGGCAGAAGAGCTGGTGAAAGAAAGGAGGAAAGCGGCTATTGAGTCACGAGATTCAAAGAAGAGATAAATGGTAAAGTCAGATCAGTCCTCATCTAAGAGACAGAAGGAATTTGCTACTCGATCGAATGCTTCAGTGGGGTTTTCGAATAGAGACAAGAACCGGCAGAACACAACTTCTAAAGCCCAGACCACTTTTGTCGCAAGCGTCGGTAGTGCTCAGCCGAATAGGCCAGAATATTTGTAATGTGGTATGTGTCACTTCGGCGAGGGCCGAAGGAATGAAAGGGGTTGTTTTAAGTTTGGATCAAATGAAAGGGTTTTTTTTAAGTTTAGATCATTAGAACATTTCATCCGAGACTGTCCTGAAACGAAAGAGAGAGAGAGAGAGAAAAAGCAAAAAGTGAAGGCAAGTAATGCTCCTTCGAGGGGTAGACCACAAAAGAACTCTGGAAACGGGGCTACTAGCAGAGGTGTGCCCAGAGATGCTGCAGTGAGGTCCGAGGCAGAGCGCCTGTAAGGACTTAAGCTACTCGAGCCCGTGAAGAGATAGAATCTTTCGATGTGATCACGGTTACTTTTTCTATCCATGGAATATCTGTTGTTGCTTTAATTGACCCGAGGTCTACCCAATCTTATATTTGTATAGAATTGATACCTCGTATAAACATGATAGTAGAGTCCACTGAGTTTGTAATAAAAGTGTCTAACCCTTTAGGCAGACATGCGCTAGTGGACCAAGTATGTAGAAATTGTCCTTTGACAATTAGAGGTCATTGTTTTCCGACTAACTTGATGTTACGTCCGTTTAATGAATTTGATGTAATGCTTGGGATAGATTGGTTGACTTTTCATAGTGTTGTAGTGGACTGTGGGAGAAAAGTTCTTAAGTTGAAATGTGAAGATGAAAATGTTCTTCGGGTTAGGCCAGATGAATTGGATAATTTTCCTGTAATAGTATTGTCTTTGACTGTTGAGGAATATTTTAGAAAAGGATATGAGGCTTATCTCGTTTTTTTGCTGAATACTCAAGTGTCTAAGTCGAAAATAGAATTTGTAACACCCTTATCCTATACTCGTCACCGAATTAGGGGTATGAGGCATTACTGGTTAACATAAATCTCAGATCAACTTCTATCGTAATTTAACTAATAAAAATTTTAAATCAACTATCATGCTTCAATTTAATATTACATAAGAAATAAGAATTAAACTAATCAAATAATACCAATAAGGAAACATGAAACATTTTTTTTAACTTTTATAACCTTGAACATTATATGCGTAAAATGTTCTATAGTTATATAAGCATCATTCGCACACCATGAATGAGCAACCACAAATTAGTTCCTTACAAATAATTAAACTACTCAAGTAATCCATAAATATTATAGTAATATATATAAATCATGAGAGATCGGTACAAAATTTTGTTGGCCTTCCATCAAATTAACTAACAAAGTTTGCCTTTGCCGAAACTCAAGTAAAAATAAACCTAACACATGAATATATATATTTACTTGAAAGCGTATATATGCATATTACAATGTCACATTATAAATCAAAACATTATTCCGGCAACTATCAAGTCACAAGCAAGTCGTTTTATTATGACCATAAATATTTATACAAACATGTGCCGAATCTCAATTTAACTAGACCATTTCATCCAAACATATCCTATAACCGAATATACCAAAACATCATTGCAAAAGTCTTCTAGCCTAATTATGTAACAAATTTACCTCACCAGTATAAGTCTTTAACCACATCCATCACTTACCCTTTTAATAACTGCACATATCAAGCTAATATACAAATATCATCACTTTAACTAACATATTTAATAGTTCCTTCATAACCTAACTATTATAACAAAAACAAATCACCTTTATTATCTATCATAGCCGAAATATGTTATTTAAAACCACATACACACCCAAAATTTTCATCACCGAACTACTCAAGCCGAACACATCCAAAAATTATAATTAATAAAACATATAAGACTAAATCTAAGCGGTATAAGCAAGCCACTCTCCAGCACATAGTACATATCACAAACTTTATATATATACATAACACATAGCCACAAACTAAGATAAACATAACTGATGCCTAACATGACCGAATTTATATAATAAAATTTAGCCATCTTCGCATGGCTTTTATATATGCATTCATTTCCAAAGTATTTAACCTCAAAACTAGCTTATACATTCCATAATTCAAGTTCAGTTTAAAGGTACCAAAGCTGTGGATAGTGTGACGAGCTTGGCTGACAATCCCCGAGCTTGTAGCTTGATTCCAAAATCTATAAAATAGAGTAAACACAACACACAGAATAAGCTATCACAGCTTAGTAAGTTTTAAGCAAACAAACAATCAAATAAAATTAATTAATATAACTAAATAGAACCAAATTATTTTATCATACCACATGTAGATCCAATCATTTATAAATACATATATTCATACTAAGTATGTATTTAAAAATATAATAAATATTTCTCTTTTATTTATTTTTTTTATATTATCACCTTGACCGAATATTTATAGCACCAAAATTCATATAAATTGCTTTTAATCTTCATAGCCGAATATATAATACATACTTAGTTTACACGCACAAACACAGAACTCGTGTGATTTATTATGCTTCCACTTGCATTGATTAACCATATAAGCAAATATGTACCTCATCACTTAATCACATACACATAAGAACTATTACAATATGCTTACTAGTCAATCACAAAATAAATACACATATCATACATATATATATATATTTTAAACTTATACTTACAAAATTTGTAACAAATAACCAAGGTGTTTACTTACCTTTGTTCAAATAAATGACAAATAAATTCTTACCTGATCTATAGTTTGTTTTACACATTCGTTCTCATTATACCTCTGCCCGATGAACCATTCGGAATTGGATAGGACACTCAGATAATTACACAAGTCGTACACTGCCAACGTCCCAGACGTGGTCTTACATGTAGCCACATACCGATGCCACTATCCCAAAGAAGGTCTTACTCGTAAACACATATTGGAACCACATGTCGATGCCATGGTCTTACTCGCACACATATATCGGAATCCTATGTCATGACATATGTATCCTAACTATTCCTAAAGTTCATACGGGGCTTTTGGACTTTGTATCTCGGTCAAATTGAACTCGAAAGTGTGGTAGCCACATTTATACATATTCGGCCATAGCACAATTAAATTCTAATATTCCATAACAGCATATAATTATAACATTAATTTACTAATAAACACGTCTATTTCCTTATAAACTTACCTCGGACGGTACAAAATGGAATCGGGCGGCTAGTCAACAACTTTCGTTTTTCCCCAATCCAAAATCTGATTTCTTTAGTTTTTTATCTAAAAATATTCAAATTAAGCTCATTCAAACATATTTTCATTCAATTTAGTCCAAAAACACATAAATAGGAAAATTACCATTTTACTCCTAACATTTATAATTTTTACAATTTAGTCCCTATTGCACAAAAGACAAAATAAAAAAAATTTCCAATTACCCATTTTTAGCCGAATCTTACCCATTACCATACGAGTCCATATATTTCATTAATTTCATATTTTAGTCCCTCAAATTATTATTTTTTCAATTAAGTCCTAATTACTCAAAATTATCAAAAATTCCAATACAAAACATGTTAAGTTAAAACATATCTTTCATTTTTCATCATCAAACCAAAAAAATCACAAGCTATCAACAATGGCACAACTCAAAATATTCATCAAAATAAAAAAATTTAAGCATGGGTTTTGTAGTACTTGAAGCGACGATCTCAAAAACGTAAAAATTATCAAAAACCGAGCTAAACACTTACCTTAATCTAGCTTGAACAAGGCCGAACCCTACTTTATTTTCTTTCTTTTTCTTTTTTTTAGTTTCGGTGCAAGAATGAAGAAATAACATGGATATGGCTTTTTATTTTATAATATAATAACATACATTAACTTATTATTATTTTACCTTTTTTTTCTTTTTAACTTTAGTTAATATATTATAAAAATCATCCACTACCGTCCAACATTATATATATAATGGTATAATTTCACCATAAATACCCCCACTTAGAAAGCCATTAACAAATAAGCCCTTTACAAAATAAACTACCCATTTTTTAATTTACGCGATTAAGTCCTTTTATTTAATCGGACACCTAAACGACAAAATTAAATCACGAAAATTTCACAGATATAAACTCACACAAAATAAACATAGAAAATAATTTTTAAATATTTTTCTGACTCAAATTCGTGGTCCCGAAACCACCGTTCCGATTAGGGTCTAAATCGGGCTGTTACAACTCTCCCCCCTTAGGGATTTTCGTCCCCGAAAATCTTACCAGTGAATAGGTTTGGATAACGTTCTTTCATTGTATCTTCTGGCTCCCATGTTGCTTCCTCAACTCCATGCTTATGCCATAATACTTTAACTAACGAGATCTTTTTATTCCATAACTCTTTAGTCTCATGAGTCAAAATACGAATCGGTTCTTCTTCGTAGGTCGTATCAGGCTGAATTTCAATCTCAGACGGACTGATCACATGAGAAGGATCAGATCGATACCTCCGAAGCATCGAAACATGGAATACATTGTGGATCTTTTCTAACTCAGGTGGCAACGATAATCTATAAGTAACTGGTCCAATACGCTCTACTACCTCATACGGCCCAATAAATCTCGGACTCAATTTGCCTTTACGACCGAATCTGAGTATTTTCTTCCACGGTGAAACTTACGAGAAAACTTTATCTCCAATTAGAAACTCTATATCTTTACGTTTCAAGTCCGTGTAAGATTTCTGACGATCTGGCGCTGCTTTCAAACGCTCACGGACCACTTTCACTTTCTGTTCAGTTTCTCTAATCAAGTCAACCCAGTATATCTTATTTTCACTGAGCTCAGTCCAGTACAATGGCGTACGGCATTTTCGACCATACAAAGCTTCATAAGGTGCCATTTTGATACTTGATTGATAGCTATTATTGTACGCAAATTCAATCAGAGGCAAGTATCGTTCCCACGTACTTTCAAACTCGAGAATGCAACATCTCAACATATCCTCAAGTATCTGTATGATTCGCTCAGATTGGCCATCTGTTTGCGGATGGAAAGAAGTAATGAAATGTAATTTTGAACCTAGTGCATCTTGCAATTTCTTCCAAAACTGCGATGTAAATCTCAGATCTCTATCTAAAAAAATAGATATAGGCACACCATGAAGTCTCACAAAGTGAGAAACATACAATTCAGCCAGCTTATCAAGCGAGTAGTCTATACGTATCGGGACAAAATGAGTCGATTTGGTCATTCTATCAACAACAACCCAGATTGTATCTTTCTTGCTCGGTGTCAACGGTAAACCAAATACAAAATCCATCGTAACTCTATCCCATTTCCACTCAGGTATCATGATCGGCTGAAGTAACCCTGAAGGTATTTGATGCTCGGCTTTTACTTGTTGACAAACTAAACATCTTGCAGCAAAGTCAGAGATGTCTCGTTTCATGCCAGGCCACCAATAGAGATGTTTCAGATCATTATACATCTTTGTACTACCTGGGTGAACAGATAACCGACTGCTGTGAGCTTCATTCAAAAACACCTGAATCAATTCTGAATTCCTAGGGACGCATATTTGGTCTCTAACCTCAAACAGTCATCAGCATCAACTCTGAACTTTGAATCAGCATCCATCACACACTGAGCTCGTTTCGCAACCAATTCATTATCAACTTTCTGGGTATTACATATTTGTTGAACAAACAACGGTCTAGCTTTCAATTCAGCCACTATCGAACCATCATCAGACATAGCCAAATGCGTATTCATTGCACGCAAAGTAAATAGTGATTTTTGACTTAAAGCATCAGCAACAACGTTAGCCTTTCCCGGGTGATAGTCAATCACAAGCTCGTAATCTTTTAGCAGTTTTAACCATCGATGTTGTCTCAAATTCAGATCTTTCTGAGTCATCAAGTATTTCAGGCTTTTATGATCAGAATAAACAGGACATTTCTTACCAAACAGATAGTGACGCCAAATTTTCAACGCAAACACAATGGCTGCCAGTTCCAGGTTGTGTGTCGGATAATTCTTTTCATGTGGCTTCAACTGTCTCGAGGCATAAGCTATCACTCTGCCTTTCTGCATCAGAACACAACCGAAACCATTTAACGATGCATCACTATAAATAACAAATTCTTTACCCAATTCTGGATTAACTAGTACTGGAGCTTCTGTCAAAAGGGCTTTCAACTGATCGAAGCTTTTCTGGCACTTCTCTGACCACTCGAACTTAACATCTTTTCACAATAGCTTTGTCATCAGGGCTGCAATCATAGAGAAATCTTTCATGAACCGTTTATAATAACCAGCAAGTTCCAGAAAGCTTCAGACTTCAGAAACATTCTTCGGAAGTTTCCAATCCAGTATAGCTGAAATTTTGCTCGAATCAACCCGAATACTCGATGTTGATACTACATGACCCAGAAAACTGACTTCACTTCACCAGAACTCGCATTTACTGAATTTTGCATACAACTGCTTATCTCACAAGGTTTGCAACACAAGTCTCAAATGTTCGGCATGTTCAGCTTCATCACGAGAGTAAATCAAAATGTCATCTATAAATACAACCACAAACTGGTCCAGATACGGTCTGAAGATCCGATTCATCAAATCCATGAAAACAGCAGGTGCATTAGTGAGTCCGAAAGGCATAACCAAAAATTCATAGTGACTGTACCTCGTTCTGAAAGTAGTCTTCGGCACATCTGAATCTTTAACTCGCAACTGATAGTAGCCTGATCTCAAATCTATCTTCGAAAATATTGTGGCCCCTTTCAGTTGGTTAAACAGATCATCAATCCGTGGCAACGAATACTTATTCTTTATAGTCACCTTATTAAGCTGTCTGTAATCAATGCACATTCTCATAGTTCCATATTCATTTTTCACAAACAACACAGTTGCACCCCATGGAGAGAAACTCGGTCGCTCGAAACCTCTATCTGCCAATTCTTGTAATTGAGCTTTCAATTTTTTTTTAATTCTATAGGTGTCATTCTATACGGAGCTATGGAAATCGGAGTCGTCCCAGGCATTAACTCAATACCAAACTCTACTTCCCGAATAGGCGACAAACCCAGTAATTCTTCTGGAAACACATCCGGATACTCACATACAACATATACTGATTCAATGTTTCTTTCAGCTGCTTTACTGTCGAGCACATAGGAAAAATAAGCTTCACACCCTTTTCTCACATATTTCTGAGCTAACATCGAAGAAATCACTGCTGGTAACCCATACAAATCACTAGATTCAATCCGGATAATTTCATCCTTCTGGCTCCGTAGATCAATGGTCTTCCTTTTGCAGTTCACAACAGCATCATGTAAAGTCAGCCAATCCATACTTAGAATTATATCGAACTCATCAAATGGCAGCTACATCAAATCAGCCGGAAAGCATAGATCTCGAACCATCAAGGGACAATTCTTACACACTTTATCAACCATAACAAACCGGCCCAAGAGGTTTGACACTCTAATCACAAACTCAGTAGACTCAACAGGCAGAGTCTTGCTGAATACTAATGTCTCACATACATATGAATGAGTAGAACCAGGATCAATCGATGCAATTACATTAGTATCATAAAGAGTAAATGTACTAGTAATAACATCTGAGGATGAAGCCTCCACTCGTGCACGTATAACATAAGCTCTAGTAGGTGCACAAGCCTCAAATCTGATTCAGTAATCTTTAGTCCGTCTCTGACTGCCACTCATATTACCAACATTTCTAGGTGGTCCACCTCGAGCTGCAGTGTTACCTAATCTTGTATTCTACACTGGATTTTCCTCGGCTAACATTATGCAATCTCGAATATAATGATCTGTCGATCCGCATTTAAAACAAGCCCGATCATGTAACCTGCAACTACCGGGATGTCATTTACCAGAGTGCTTAGACTTGGGTTGATTTGATCTGACATTACCCACACTCGCTACTGAGGTAGCTCTCGAGCTCACTGGTGGTCTATTCTGATCCCATTTGGAGTAACCTGAAGTGGCTTTAGAACGGCTAAAATCATCTCGGAACTTCTTTGATGCCGACTGGAATGACTTACCGGATGTTCTTTTACGTGCATCTCTAGCTTCAAAGTTATCTTTCCTTTTCTCTTTCCCGAGCTCTTCAGCTTTGCAGGCTCGCTCAACTAGTACCACAAACTCTTTTATCTCAAGTATGCCAACTAATAGCTTGATATCTTCATTCAGCCCATCTTCAAATCTTTTGCACATTATGGCTTCAGTAGAAACACACTCTCGAGCATACCGACTGAGTCTCACGAACTTCCGTTCGTATTCCGTCACTGTCATCCTACCCTGTTTCAGCTCCAGAAATTCTTTACACTTCTGGTCAATAAATCTCTGACTGATATATTTCTTACGGAACTCAGTCTGAAAGAATTCCCAAGTCACCTGCTCTCTCGAAACTACTGATACTAGGGTGTTCCACCAGTGGTATGTTGTGTCTCGAAGTAGGGCACATTTTAAACATTCATCTGGAGTGCAGGACAACTCATCAAACACACGGATGGTATTATCAAGCCAGAACTCAGCCCGCTCAGCTTCATCATCATCAGTGGATTTAAACTCTTCAGCTCCATGTTTTCTGATTTTATCAACAGGTGGTCTATTCATTTGCAATGGATCACTTATTTGAGGTACAACAGGCACGGAAGATGGATTAGTCGGGGGTGAAGGTTGTTGTGCAGCCAGGTTAGTCCAGATATATTGAGTGAACCAGTCATTCATCATTTGATAGAAGGCTTGTTTAGCCTCACCTTCCGGATTACTTGAAGTCGGTCGAGAATCAGCTTGTGTTGTCCCTTGCGTGGGAGTAGGCGCTGCACTCTCGACATCATCAGCTACAGCTCTGTTGGGATCATTTACTATATGAAAACACATTTCAAATGTCAGAAGTCATCACACTATCATAATATATAATTATGGCATATATAGCTAATCTCACACCCGCTACGTAGTCCTAGAACCGACTAAACCGTAACTCTGATACCAATAAAATGTAACACCCTTATCCTATACCCGTCGCCGAATTAGGGTTATGAGGCATTACCAGTTAACATAAATCTCAGATCAACTTCTATCATAATTTAACTAATAAAAAGTTTAAATCAACTATCATGCTTCAATTTAATATTACATAAGAAATAAGAATTAAACTAATCAAATAATGCCAACAAGGAAACATTCAACATCTTTTTTTTAAACTTTTATAACCTTGAACATTATATGCGTAAAATGTTCTATAGTTATATAAGCATCATTCGCACACCATGAATGAGCAACCACAAAGTAGTTCCTTACAAATAATTAAACTACTCAAGTAATCCATAAATATTATAGTAATATATATATCATGAGAGATCGGTACAAAATTTTGTTGGCCTTTCATCAAATTAACTAACAAAGTTTACCTTTGTCGAAACACAAGTAAAAATAAACCTAACACATGAATATATATATACATATTTACTTGAAAGCGTATATATGCATATTACAATGTCACATTATAAATCAAAACATTATCCCGGCAAATATCAAGTCACAAGCAAGTCATTTTATTATGAGCATAAATATTTATACAAACATGTGCCGAATCTCAATTTAACTAGACCATTTCATCCAAACATATCCTATAACCGAATATACCAAAACATCATTGCAAAAGTCTTCTAGCTTAATTATGTAACAAATTTACCTCACCAGTATAAGTCTTTAACCACATCCATCACTTACCCTTTTAATAACCCCACATATCAAGCTAATATACAAATATCATCACTTTAACTAACATATTTAATAATTCCTTCATAACCTAACTATTATAACAAAAACAAATCACCTTTATTATCTGTCATAGCTGAAATATGTTATTTAAAACCACATACACACCCAAAATTTTCATCACCGAACTACTCAAGCCGAACACATCCAAAAATTATAATTAATAAAACATATAAGACTAAATCTAAGCGGTATAAGCAAGCCACTCTCCAGCACATAGTACTTATCACAAACTTTATATATATACATAACACATAGCCACAAACTAAGATAAACATAACCCATGCCTAACATGACTGAATTTATATAATAAAATTTAGCCATCTTCGCATGGCTTTTATATATGCATTCATTTCCAAAATATTTAACCTCAAAACTAGTCTATACATGCCATAATTCAAGTTTAGTTTAAAGGTACCAAAGCTGTGGATAGTGTGACGAGCTTGGCTGACAATCCCCGAGCTTGTAGCTTGATTCCAAAATCTATAAAATAGAGTAAACACAACACACAGAATAAGCTATCACAGCTTAGTAAGTTTTAAGCAAACAAACAATCAAATAAAATTAATTAATATAACTAAACAGAACCAATTTAATTTATCATACCACATGTAGATCCAATCGTTTATAAATACATATATTCATACTAAGTATGTATTTAAACATATAATAAATATTTCTCTTTTGTTTATATTATTATTATTATTTTATATTATCACCTTGACCGAATATTTATATCACCAAAATTCATATAAATTGCTTTTAATCTTCATAGCCGAATATATAATACATACTTAGTTTACACGCACAAACACAGAACTCATGTGATTTCTCATGCTTCCACTTGCATGTATTAACCATATATGCGAATATGTACCTCATCACTTAATCACATACACATAAGAACTATTACAACATGATTACTAGTCAATTACAAAATAAATACACATATCATACATATATATATATTTTAAACTTATACTTACAAAATTTGTAACAAATAACCAAGGTGTTTACTTACCTTTGTTCAAATAAATGACAAATAAATTCTTACCTTATCTATAGTTTGTTTTACACATTTGTTCTCATTATACCTCTGCTCGATGAACCATTCAGAATTAGATAGGACACTCAGATAATTACACAAGTCATACACTGCCAACGTCCTAGACGTGGTCTTACATGTAGCCACATACCGATGCCACTGTCCCAGACAGGGTCTTACTCGTAAACACATATCGGAACCACATGTCGATGCCATGGTCTTATTCGCACACATATATCGGAATCCTATGTCATGACATATGTATCCTAACTATTCCTAAGGTTCATAAGGGGCTTTTGGACTTCGTATCTCAGTCAAATTGAACTCGAAAGTGTGGTAGCCACATTTATACATATTCGACCATAGCACAATTAAATTCTAACATTCCATAACAGCAAATAATTATAACATTAATTTACTAATAAACACGTCTATTTCCTTATAAATTTACCTCGGACGGTACAAAACGGAATCGGGCGGCTAGTCGACAACTTTCATTTTTCCCCGATCCAAATCCGATTTCTTTACTTCTTGATCTAAAAATATTCAAATTAAGCTCATTCAAACATATTTTCATTCAATTTAGTCCAAAAACACATAAATAGGCAAATTACCATTTTACCCCTAACATTTATAATTTTTACAATTTAGTCCCTATTGCACAAAACACAAAATACACAAAATTTCCAATTACCCATGTTTAGCCGAATCTTACCCATTACCATACAAGTCCATATATTTCATTAATTTCATATTTTAGTCCCTCAAATTATTATTATTGCAATTAAGTCCTAATTACTCAAAATTATCAAAAATTCCAATACAAAACATGTTAAGTTAAAACATATCTTTCATTTTTCATCATCAAACCACAAAAATCACAAGCTATCAACAATGGCACAACTCAAAATATTCATCAAAATAAAAAAAAATTAAGCATGCGTTTTGTATTACTCAAAGCAACGATCTAAAAAACGTAAAAATTATCAAAAATCGAGCTGAACACTTGCCTTAATCTAGCTTGAACAAGGCCGAACCCTACTTTGTTTTCTTTCTTCTTCTTTTTTTAGTTTTGGTGCAAGAATGAAGAAATAACATGGATATGGCTTTTTATTTTATAATATAATAACATACATTAACTTATTATTATTTTACCCTTTATTTTCTTTTTAACTTTAGTTAATATATTATAAAAATCATCCACTACCGTCCAACATTATATGTATAATGGGTTAATTTCACCATAAATACCCCCACTTAGAAAGCCATTAACAAATAAGCCCTTTATAAAAAAACTATCCACTTTTCAATTTACGCGATTAAGTTTTTTTATTTAATCGGACATCCAAACGACAAAATTAAATCACAAAAATTTCACATATATAAATTCACACAAAATAAACATAGAAAATAATTTTTAAATATTTTTTTGACTCGGATCCGTGGTCCCGAAACCACCGTTCAGATTAGGTTCTAAATCGGGCTGTTACAGAATTGGTACTAGTGGTTTGTGAGTTTACAGATGTGTTTCTGGAGGAATTGCCAGGATTACCTCCAATGAGGGAAGTAGAGTATAGAATCGAGTTGATACCAAGCACGACACCCATGTCGATTGCTTCGTATAGGTGGCTCCTACGGAATTAAAGGAGTTCAAAGCTCAACTACAAGAGTTAACTGACAAAGGCTTTGCGAGACCGAGCTTTTCCCCATGGGGTGCTCCGGTGCTCTTTGTGAAAAAGAAAGATGGGTCGATGAGGTTATGCATCGACTATAGACAGCTCAATAAGGTAACAGTGAATAACAAGTATCAGTTGCCAAGGTTCGATGACCTGTTTGATCAGTTAAAGAGAGCCACTGTATTTTCCAAGATTGACTTGAGGTCAGGATACTACCAGTTAAGAGTGAAAGAGCAAGATGTACCGAAGACTGCGTTTCAGACAAGATACGGGCATTATGAGTTCCTCGTCATGCCCTTTGGTTTGACTAATACCCCAGCGGTGTTTATGGATTTGATGAACCACATTTTTCAACCGTATTTGGATAAGTTCGTGGTGGTCTTTATCGATGACATACTGATTTACTCGCGTGATGAGAGTGAACATGCAAAGCATTTGAGGACTGTATTATAGGCCCTGGGAGACAAATTGTACGCCAAGTTTAGTAAGAGCAAATTTTGGCTTAGGGAGGTTGGATTTTTAAGACACATTAGGACACATTGTGTCGGGTGTCGAGATTAGAGTTGACCCAAGCAGAATTTTAACTATTGTTGAATGGAAACTGCCGAAGAATGTGACGGAAGTCCGAAGCTTTTTGGGTTTGGCCGGATACTATAGAACATTTATTTAAGGGTTTTCTATGATCGCTACTCCAATAACGAGGCTACTACAGAAGGATGTCAAATTCGAGTGGTTAGAAAAGTGCCAACAAAGTTTTGAGAAATTAAAGGTTTTGTTGACCGAAGCCCTAATGTTAGTGCAACTGGAGTCGGGTCAGGAATTTGTGATATATAGCGATGCCTCCTTGAATGGGTTGGGGTGTGTACTCATGCAAGAAGGCAAGGTTATAACTTATGCTTCAAGACAACTAAAGCCACATGAGAAAAATTACCCGACACACGGTCTAGAGTTGGCTGCCATCGTGTTCGCATTGAAGATTTGTAGACACCATTTGTATGGCAAGAAATGTCGAATATTTACTTATCACAAAAGTCTCAATATTTGATGACTCAAAAGGAGTTGAACCTGCGGCAACGAATGTGGCCAGAGCTGATAAAGGATTACTAGTTGGTGATTGACTATCACCTGGGCAAGGCGAACTTGGTCACCAATGCGTTGAGTTGAAAATCGCTATTTGCGTTGAAAGCAATAGATGCCCAACTAGCTTTATTAGATGATGGTTTGGTCCTAGCAGAGTTGAGAGCTAGACCGACATTTCTACAAGAGACCCGTGGGGCTCAGAAAGATGATAAGGAGTTGCAAGCTAAGAAGACTCAGTGTGAGACAGAAAATGAATCTGAGTTTGTATTGGTGTTGAAGGGTGTTTAATGTTCAAAAATAGAGTTTTTTTATCCAAGGGAAATGAGCTTATTCAAAAGATTTTGTGAGAGGCACATAATGGTTGTTTGTCCGTCCACCCGGGTAGTGTAAAAATGTATAACGACCTGAAGAAAATGTATTGGTGGTCGAGGATGAAAAGAGATATTTCAGAGTTCGTTTCCAAGTGTCTTGTGTGTCAACAAGTGAAAGCTGAACACCAAGTACCTTCGGGTCTACTTCAGCCTATAACAGTTCCAGAGTGGAAGTGGGATCAGATTACCATGGATTTTGTTACGGGCTTGTATGTAACCCTGAAGAAAAAGGATGTTGTTTGGGCTATTATGGATAGGTTAACAAAGTTGGCACACTTTATACCAGTGCGCGTTGACTACTCCCTTGAAAGACTGGCTAACTTGTACGTTTCTGATATTGTGAGGCTACATGGAGTGCCTTTGTCAATTATTTCAGATAGAGACCCGAGATTTACCTCGAGGTTTTTGAAAAAGTTACAAGAGGCATTGGGGACAAAGTTGAGTTTTAGCACGGCATTCCATCAGCAAACCGACGGTCAGTCGGAGAGAGTGATTCAGATTTTAGAGAACATGTTACGGTGTTGTGTTCTCGACTTTCAGGGAAGTTGGGAAAGATACTTACCATTGATTGAATTTGCCTACAACAACAGTTATCAGACAAGTTTGAAAATGGCGCCTTATGAGGGTTTATATGGGCGAGAGTTTCGAACTCCCTTATATTGGACTGAACTCAGAGAGAGTTAGATTCACGGAGTCGATTTAATTAAAAAGACTGAAGAGAAAGTTAAAGTGATTCATGACTACTTGAAGGCCGCTTCGGATAGATAGAAATCCTATGCGGATTTAAAACGTAAAGAGATCAAATTTCAAGTGGGTGATCGAGTGTTTTTGAAAGTATCCCCGTGGAGGAAAGTCCTCAGATTTGGTAAAAGAGGCAAGTTGAGTCCTCGCTTCATAGGACCTTATGAGGTTATCGAGAGAGTAGGATCGGTTGCCTATCGTTTGGTTTTGCCACCAGAATTGGAAATGATTCACGACGTGCTTCATGTATCCATGCTATGTCGGTATAGATCAGACCCTTTGCATGTGATTACGCCAACCGAGGTTGAAATTTATCGAGACATGACTTATGGCGAAGAACCGGTCAAGATTTTAGCTCAAGAAGTCAAACAATTTAAGGATAAGAGTATTGCTGATAAATCATAATCTATACATATTTTTATCCTATGCTTAGCACATTTATGGATGGTTTCTCATTAGATTTGGTGAATTCGATGCTCCTAATTCTTTAATTTCATGTTTTATACTTAGGTGAGCATAGGAGAGTAAAAAGAGTGAAAAACGGGCCGAAAATGGAGAAAATGGACCCACATGGGAAATCAACATGGCCTGGACTTCCTCACACGGGTAAGCCACACAGCCGTGTCTATTTGGCAGGATCGAAGCATGACTTACACGGGTAGACTACACGCCCGTGCCTATTTAACAGCCTTGACCACGGTCTGGAGCAATCGCACACGAGCGTGTCCCTATCGAGCCCAAGTATAGTCCTATTCGGAAAAGGCTAATTTTGAGGGCTCTTAGGAATTCTAAAGCCTATTTAAACACCTAAGGAGGCACTTAGAAGTCACATGGAGTAGGAGGCAAGGAATTACTCAAGGGAAGCCGATTGATCCATCTCAGAAGCTGAATTCATCGTCAAGACTGAAGATCTCTTTTCAATTTCCATTCAGGGGTTTTAGGTTTTCTTTATGTTTTGTATTCATTATTCTTCGGAGATGTTTTCTCTTATAATTATGAACTAAACCCCCCTAAATACCTAAGGGGAATGAAACCTAAGACGGATCTTGTTATTATTATCTGAATTGTATGATAAATATTTGACTTGTTCTTAATTATGTGTTCTTAATTCTTGTCTTAATATTCCAGGATATTGATTCAAGTTAATGTGCTTATTCAGAAGAGAAAAAGTCCTTTTCTAAGAGTAAATTTGTCATAATTAAGCGGAGTTAATTGCACGCCTAGAGATAGGGTGATAAGATTTTGCCGGATTAGGGTGAAACCTAATAAAGGGATCCATAGATTGAGTTAATGCAACACTAGGGCGTTATTATAAAGATATTTCAATTAATTAACCTAGGGTTAGACGTTATTAGTCTCGAGAGAGATAATAAAATAACTTAAGGATTTCTACGGATCAAGTCAAATGAATAAATCGTCTGATTCAGAGTCAAATAACAAGTGAAGTCTAGGTGGATTTTTCCTTGGGTATTGTCTTAATAAATTGAATTTTCCCAAAAGCTTTTCCTCAATTTCTCTCTGTGCACTCTTAGTTTAGTTAATTAGTTTAGATAAACAAATCCCTTAATTTTTAGGCTAGATAATAAAAAAAAGTAATTACTAGTACTCTTGGTACCTTTGGGTTTGACAATCCGATCTTGCTAAAGCTATACTACTGTTCGATAGGTACACTTGCCTTCATCGTGATAATACTTAGTTTCAAGAATGATTAATTATAAATTTTCAAAACCTATCACGAATATCACGTATCAATTGCACTCGTGAAAGTTTTGTGGCATAGACATGGAGTCAAGGAAGCCACATGGGAACCCGAGGAGATTATGAGAGATCGATACCCAAACTTATTCGTCGGTAAGATTTTCAGAGACGAAAATCCCTAAGGGGGGAGAAACGTAACAACCTGATTTAGGGCCTAGTTGGAATAGTGGTCTCGGGACCATAAATTTGAAGTTGAATAAATTATTTTATTATTACTATTTTTCAGTCATTGCATGTTTATATAAGTGTATAAAAAATTTGGTGAGTTAATTTTGACGTTTGCGAGTCCAATTGCGAGAAAGGACTAAATCGCGTAAAATGCAAAAGTCCTAAGTAGATAGCTAAAAGTGTCAAATAGCTAGAGAATAAAAATTGGAGTTCTTTAAAGGGCAATTAGACCCTATTGTGATAGCTTGGTCGGTCATGGGAGGCAAAAATGTTGAAAAGTCAACATTAGGTAAGTTGATGACATAATGTTTGATATAATAATGCCCTAAGCCTAGCTATCATCTTTTTCTTTCATTCTTTCTTCTTTACCACCAATTTTTTAGCCATTTTTAGGGGTTTGAGCTTCAAAAATTTCAGCAACTCATTCCTCTTGCAAGCAAGTGATTTTTATCGCTTTTCTTGAATATTTTTGTACTTTTGAGACCCTTGGAGCATAAGCTTTCAAATGAGAGTACTATTTTGCAAAATGAATAAGATTTTAGGGTTTTTCCATGAAAGGATTTGTAATGATACTGAGTTTTTGTGGAATAAAATGAGTCTTGGGTGTCTTATAACCAACTTTTGTGAAATGTGTTAGCATGAAAACACCTAAAAGAACCATTTTGCACAAGTTGTAAAATAGATGTTAAATATGTGAAATAGTGAGAATTTGGAGTTGCTATAAGAGTAAAAAAGGTTCAGCTAGGCTTAAGATGTAAAGAAATTCGATAAAAATTAATTTTTGGACTTAGGGGTAAAATGGTCATTTTGTAAAAGTCTAGGGGCAAATTGGTCATCTTGCCCAATTATGGATTGTGGAGTGCCTAGATTGATAAAGTGACTAAATAAGTGCATTTTGCTATTATAGATCAAGAAATACCGAATCCGAACCTAGATTTGGGGAAAGCCAAGCAAATTGACTAAATCGATTAGTCGCCACATTTTGTAGTTCAAGGTAAGTTGTATGTAAATAATACAACTACAATGTTAATGTATATGTTGAATTGTACTTGAGATTAATATAGCATGAATTGCTTGATTGTGGAATTGAGAAAGCATGATGGTAATAAAAATAATAGAGTTCCCGTTTGAACCTATGAAATAAATCGGATATTCATGCCATAACATATGGGTTATTGTGAGCTAGTGTAAGACATATCTGGGACATGCATCGGCCACATTATGAGAGCCAGTGTAAGACCATGTTTGGGACATGGCATCGGCATTGAGACAAGTGCTAGTGTAAGACATGTTTGGGACATGCATCGGCCTCGAGACATAAGCTAGTATAAGACATGTCTGGGACATGCATCGGCTACGAGATGTGTCAGTGTAAGACCATGTCTAGGACATGGCATCGGCACAGATATACTAGAACTTGTGTAAGACCATGTCTAGGACATGGCGTCGATGTCTGACCCCATATTAGAGGCTAAATGAGTATCTGATAATGTTTCAAATGGTTCAACGATGAAACTATGATTTAAAGTTAACTAGGAAAGTATAACCGTGTTGTGAGTGGTACAGGTACCTATATGGTATGTATGAAATGTGAGCTCAATATATGCTATATGAGGTGTAATGAATATTAATGAGTAAGATTTTCTTATGCCACTTGTGTATACTTGTTGATGAATGGTAAAGATATGTTGTATATTTATTTATGTGCAACTTACTAAGCTTTATGCTTACTTCGTCTCCTTTTCCATTTTCTTATAATACCGCCTATCTAGCTCAAAGATCAACGGAAGTCAGAGATTCGATCACACTATCAATCGAATTTTTCGGTATAGTTTGACTTATATTTTTGAATATGGCATGTATAGGGCTTAGACTTTGTTTTTTTTTTGTGTCATTAAAAACTGGTCAAATATGTTGGCTTGGGTTAGGAACCCTTCATTTTGTATTAAGCCTTGAATGATGGCTAATATTCATTTCGATTTATATGCAGAGATGTTATTTTCATAGATGAGTAAAATGCACAAATGGATTGTTGTTTATTGTGGCTGATTTGGTTGCATGGGATAGTCTTATCTTGATTGTGGTTGCTATTATGCATGTTGTGTAAGTAAGGGTGGCAAATAGGCTTGGTAAATAGCCTTATATTGTCCACACGGGTGTGTGTTTAGACCGTGCATGATGCACGGTCTGCCCCATAGGCATGTAATCCAGCCGTGTGTCCCTTACACGTAAAAATTTCAATTCAGTATGTATGATAGTAAACACATGGGTAGATACACAATCGTGTGTCTCAGCCATGTGATGGACACGGCTTAGCACACAGGCGTGTGCATTGGCCGTGTGATATTTTGGGGATGCTGACATCAGAAATAGAATGTCCATGTTTTTGCACACGGGCGTGTCATGACCGTGTGAAGGACACGGGCCAGGTATACGGGCATGTGCCAAGCAGTGTGAAAACCCCTGTAGGTGTGCATTTAGAACTAATTCCATACAGGTGGATGACACGGGCATGTCCCACGGGCCATCAACACGACCATGTTGAAATGGCCACACAGGCGTGTGCCCTGTTTCAAAGTCAAATTTTCTATAGAGGGTTTAAGGACCTGGGTTGATCCCGAATTATTTTTAATGGTCGATTTGGGGCTCGTAGGTCCATAATAAGAAGTTTTATGTAGAAATTGAAAAAGTTCTAATTTTGATCAAGTCTCGGTGACTTGAGAAACGTTTGTGTGCATGAGATCGAGTTAAGTAATGCCTCGTATTCCACTCTGACGTGGGTTACGGGTATGGGGTGTTACAATGATATTAATATATTGAATTGGTATATGTTCAAATGACATTATAGTTTATTTATATGTTAAGCTCATCTTGTTGTTATGTGGTTGCCATGTTTAGGCAAACTTGTCAAGTTAAATAGCTTATTGTATTAAATGGTAAATTGAGGTAAGTTGTTGTTTCATACCTATGAACTTACTGAGCATCGTATATGCTTACCCAGTTTGTTTTTCGTTCCCTTGTAGATCGTTTCCTTGCGAAACTCGTCAAGTTGGATCATTCGAAGCTCACACTATCATATCACTGATTCTGTAGATTTTTGGTCATTTTGAATCAAGTAATGTGGCATGTATATGAGTGTCGTAGTACATATGTTTCAATATGTAAAATTTTTAGTAACTTTGGTAACTTATGACTAATTTGGCATATGATGGTGTGAGAATGGTTTATGACATGAATTTGGTTGAATGCATGAATTAACCATGTATGATGACTATTGGGATGGTATGTTTGATAGGTTTGGCATGGTCGAAGTTAAGTTTTAACGTGAATTTGGTAGATATGTTTAAATGATATTGAAATGCTTAAGTTTAGTTGGTTTATGTTAAGAATGACTTGTTGAGAAGTTGAGTTGTGCTCAAACCTAATTGGTATGATGCTTGGTATGTTTGGTACCATTTGAAATGGCTGTTAGGTGCAAATGTTGTGACTATTGTGAGGTAGCATTGAAATAGGTACCAAATGACTTAATTTTTTACCAAAAACATAGTCCACATCTTAACAAGCAATCTTCCCCATCAAAACGTCAACTGAAAATGAGTCATGTCACGACATCGAGTGGCCTAGGGTCACAATGTGACAAACTGTGAAGTGGAGGAAGTGACGTCACAATATTGGCCTTGAGATTTTGAAACTTTACAATCAGGTCATATTTCATGCTCGAGTCAATGAAAGAGCTTTTGTAAGCTCGATTAAAACTTAGAATTGATTGTGTATCATGATGTAAATGTGTTTAACATATAATTGTATGCTTTAATGATTGTTTTACTATGTAATTAACTGTAGTTGCCCGCAACAAATGTGGTAAAATATAGCTTAGACCCGACAATCAGGTTGGGTGAAGGGTGTTACATAAGATATGTTTATGTCCTCTCTTTCAACCTTCTCCCTTATAATATATTACAATCATTAATCTTTAAAACCAAATATTATACTCTTCTTTGATCCGATCACCATTGTTGATCATGCATGACTCGATAGTAATTTCGACTTGTTTTTCACTTAGTGATCATCAGAGGCTAGCTGATGAGCCAACCAATGTAAGCAGATCAGGGCAGAGCATTTTTAAGTTTGTGTATCGAACAAAGCTTGTGAGTGAGTGTCGCTTGATTACTATCACATGGTACAAGAACCTTTTGTTGGACAAAACACGTTAGCGAACAAATATAAATATATAAATACTTATATTAAATATAAAATCTGAACAAATAATATAAAAAATATTTATATTTATGTAAAACAATATATCTAAACAAAACAAATTAAATAAATATTTATATTTATTTAAAACATTATATTTGAAAATAATTAAATAAAAAAGGTTTTGAAAAACCAGAAATAGAATAAGGGAATCGAGTTTTACTAGATGTTGAGGCCTGTTTTCATATTTTCCTTAAGACAGGTTTGGTTGCTACTATGGTACTTGGAGAAACGTTGGTCGCCTGTCTCTCAGGATACAACAACAAAATGGTCGCAGTAATAGTACCTTTGCAGTGATCAATGAACAGACCTTGCCTTCTTCTATCACCAAAATGTTTGAAAAATTAAGAGAAAAACAAAAGAATTTTTTAAAGTGAAAAATCCGTTGTGTGTCTCTAAAGAATTCTGCAGTAGGCTTTTATAGGCATTCAATATGGAGGAATTTTGAAAATTTCCATGAATAAATATACAAATTTGCATTAAAAGAGTCTTTAAATCAATTTGAATAAAATCAAATCAAATCAAGATATTTATCATTTTAAAATAGATTCTATATAATATTTGCTGAGAAAAATAAATTACGTGTTAGGCTTAAAATATTTGCAAGCCCTTCTTGGGGTCAAACAGCATCTAGATCTTTGGGCCTATATTCCCTTACTCTCGAGGCAAAGTTTCTAGCTTAGACATTCAATAATTTTTTAAGTGGGTTCTCATATATATACATATCTCACACTTGGTATTTAACCAATGTGGGATCTAAGTTTCTCTTTTCCTCAACAAATATTCACAAGAGGTGTTCCAAAAATGTCTGCAATCGAGTAAATAGCTCTACAAACTAATGGATCGGATCGAATTGCAAACTGGAAAGATTTGTACAAGTTATACCTTTCGTCACCACTTTGTGGAAAATCATTAGATATGAATATGTTAGATACCTGCGACTCGATTGGTGAAGGTGGAATAGTATCTCTCCCCAAAAAAGCATGTTTTTTTTTACCACCGCACAAAGAAAATATTTTGTTGCGAATGAACAAGATATTGAGGAATTGTCCATACGTAAAATCATAATTATTGATACGGGCTTTAAGTATCAATTTCTCATTCATCACTCAATCATTTTGAGCATATGATATACCGTTGTAAAGGTCTCATGAAGTAGAATATAAAACCATAATTTTATTATTCAACTCTCCACTTTTACCAATCAAGAATATGCCTCAAAATTTCTAAAAATTACAATTTTTTCATCATCTTTTACTT
Organism: Gossypium hirsutum; assembly: GCF_007990345.1. Taxonomy (NCBI): domain Eukaryota; kingdom Viridiplantae; phylum Streptophyta; class Magnoliopsida; order Malvales; family Malvaceae; genus Gossypium; species Gossypium hirsutum. The sequence goes on along the minus strand of NC_053426.1, from coordinate 96,311,659 downwards.
CATGGCCTATATGTTTCGGTTCAAGGACTGGCCGAAGCCATGGTATTTCTGGAGAAAACAAGGCTCCGAGTATTTCATCATTGATGGTACAACTGTTGATGTGGTTTGGGACTTCAAGGCAGGCAATTTCAATGGTGAGACCGAGCCGCAATCAGATTACTACGTTGCCTTGTTTGCGAAGATGAAGGCGTTTTACTTTTGGGTGATTAAAAGAAAGATGCTTATAGAAAGACTGGTTGCAGGCCATCTCTCATTGAACCAATGTTAGTGTTTAGAAGGGAACATATATTTGGAAATAAGAAGTTTACAATGAGGGTTAAGTTTAATGAAAAGGGAGCCTTTCATGATATATATCAGTGGTATGCAGCTCTGATGGGATGGATCCAGTATTGGAGATAAGAGTGGATCGGAAACTAGCGATTGAGGTTAAGCATCTTCAATGAAAATTTAGAGGGAATGAGTCGATTAACGTGGGAAAAAATGGATTACAAGTATTCTGGGATATTCATGATTGGTTGTTCGGATCAGGTCCAAGGCATGGGCTTTTCATATTTAACCCAATTCTATCATCCCCTTCATTATCGATGCCATTAGTGTCAAATCAAGAACCCAGTTCTGCAATAGCAAATTTTGATAATGCAATGAGTTCCTCCGTATTCTGCTTATTTCTATATGCTTGGAAGGTCGAACGAAAATCACATTCATGAGTGATTTTTCTGGTTCATCATGCATTCATTGAGAATCATCAAAGTCCTTTGAAGAAGATGATTAAGAAGCAGAGAGAAGTGAAGAGATTAGGGTTTGGTAACCAACAACACAAGGGCCCAAAACAAAGTTGGAAGATGGTCATTACTAGACAGCATTTGACGAGCCAAATTGGACGACTTTTGAAGTTTTCCAATAATTCTCAATCAACAACACTTTCCCAATATTTGCTTTCGTAATTTTAAGTTATTATACATATAAATTTTTAGAATTTTTTTCATTTTGTGTGCAATGATGTGTGAATGAACATCTACATGTGGATGTGATTAATCCAACAAGAAAGTAAAAATGCAAAATTAAGAGAAAAAAGGAAAATATCTTACTGGCTCATGACAACTTGCTTGTCACAAGTAGATTTAGCACTATTTTAGCATAGCTTTGACTAAATAAATTAAAACAAATTTGAAGTAAATTTAAAAGGCAAAAAATCATATTTTAGATTAAATTGATGGCTTGACTTTTAAGGTAAACTGAAGGATGGTAATAATGGGCTTGGTGGTGGAGCAGGGACCTAAAAGTTAGGTTAAGGTTGGTAGGGAAAAAGCTAGCCCAATAACAAGTGTACTGGTTCTCACTGACCATGGCTATTGCTATTGTTATTGCTATGTAAAAGAAAAGGGTCGTCTGTCTGTCGGCCTTCTTTTTGAAACGGTTTGTTTTAGAAGATGAAAGAAAATGCATGGTTTCATCCGAGAAAAGGAGTGGTCCTGCCCTATCACAACCCACTTTCAATTGGTTGGTCCAAACAATGAGCCATGCCGTTGGCATATATATCCATTTAATATGAAATCAATTCTTTTAACTCTCCATCCCCATTCACAGTAATGCCTTTAGCTTAAATGTAGCAGTATTTTGTGAGGCGTCAGCTCTAACCTCAAACTGAGAGCAATGTCATAAATGGGTGAAATGCAAAAGGGAAAACTCCATGGAATTAGGCAGTTAGTTACTGGTTAGGGTTGCCATCCCATGTTGGCTCTCAAAGGAATCTCTCGCATAATAGGCTTTCTTTTTTCTTTTTTTCTAAAAAATAAGGGTAAATTATACCATTAGTTACTAAATTATAGATAAGTTTTTTTTTGTTATTTAACTAAAAAAAGTTATAATTTGATCTCTGAACTATTCAGAAGTTTTCATTTTAAGTCATTAGGCTATTAAAATCGATGTTATATGGCTTTCTCAATTGGCATTGACTGTAACAATTGAAAGCTTTCTTTCCCCTCCTCTTTTACAGTTCTATTTTTTTATTCATAAAACAGTTTTGAATGTCACGAATTTGTGAATCAAAATTCAAACAGTTTTTTCTCCGATCTCCAACACGGATTGTTAGATCGATTTAGATCTAAGGTATTTTCTTCTTCTCATTGATAAATACTGATCCACTATATCGATCATCGAATCATCGCTTGGAGTTTGCTGGCAAAACTTTAAAAAAAAAACTTAATAGCTTAATGACTTAAATTAAAACTTTTAAATAGTTCAATGACTTAACTCTCGTTTAGTGACTCATAGTGTAGTTTACCCAAAAAAAAACAAATACCTCGCCGCTCCCTCTTAAATTCAATGAATAAATTGGTCTCTCTAAAAAAATCAGAACAATTTGATTCATGTCAATTTTGAAAGTGACCCACTAAAAATAATTAATCACAACAATTAATGTTTTCTGTCAATTGTATATAATTTTGATGATATAATAATAAATTGAGCCTCAATGTTCACATATTTTGTCAATTTGGTCTTGATTCTAAAAATATTATTTAAAAATGTATAAAATTGCAATAAATCCAAAATATATTAAAAAAATTAGCTATATAAAAATATACAGGTTGTGTAAATTTTGAAGGCTAAATTTATTATTATACCAATCAAAATTATATAAAATTGAAGAAAAACATCAATACTACGATTAATTGTCCTTTGATGCTCACCTTCAAAATTGTTAATGATTAAATTGCTTCGTTTTTTTACAGGGACTAATTTACTTAAAATCAAATTTGAGAGAAACTAAAGAGGTTTTTTTTTCACTTTTTTTCATCGATATTGACCGCAATCAAGGTGTAAATAATAAAAATCATAAAATATTATAAACTATTTGATAAATCAAAATTTTTGTGCGTATAATTATTCTAGACTTTTTCAAGGGTCAAGCTACTTGTTCAAGCTTGAAGGCCCTCTTGAAATTTTGGAGGGTTTGGGCAAAAAAATAGATTTGTTTAAAATATGGGTTAGACTTGAACCTTAAATGTTTAAGCCCGAACTCGACCTATTTTCTAAGTTTGTAATATTTTATAGTACATTATTTTTACATATTATATAATTTATAACAAAAAAAATTAAATCTATAGTAATATATAATACTACTATAATGTAAACATTAAGAATTTTTAAGATAATTATATATGAAAATTTTAAAAATAAAAATTGTTAACATTTTAAATATTAAATTAAAATAATATAAATATATTTTTAACATTTTTTAAAAAAATAATATGGGCGTGCCCGAAATAAGCTTGGATTAGCCATCTGTAAATATTAGTGGGTTTGAGCAAAATTTGAGATCCACATTTTGTGCATGAACAAATATAGAAGGAATTATTATCATGCTTAGACTAAGCTCAACCCATGAATACCTTTAAATTATAAATATTAATATTTATAACTATGATAATTGCTATAACTTTGATAAGATTTAATACTTTCATTTTTTGAGAATTTTCTTAATCAGTTTGACTCATGTATTTTCGAGAAGCTAAAAAAATATCGGTTTTTAAAGTTAATTAGCAATTTAGGTTGTTTCATGTTGCTTGATTCCTCTTCTAACAACATTTGTATATTTTATTTCATATTGTTTCAATTTTTTATTTTAAATAACATTTTTAATTAATAAATTTTTTTTCAAGTTTTCTTATTTTTAATTTAGTTTTTAATTAATAACTCTTTTTTTTAGAAAAGGACAGCATTAAGCGATTACATTAGATAAAATCAACATCAAGAGGAAATAGACATATTACAATTTCTTCCCAATAAGTTCATGACCAAAGCCGGTGGGGATCTAAATAAACGTATAAAAAAACTACCTGTATCTGCACATTTAGTCATGTGATCAACAACACCATTAAGAGTTCTCGAGATATGTCGGATACAATCTCCCATTTCCGACGCAAAGCTTTGTGTAAGAGCCGCAGTTCAACTAAACTACTACTAGCTCCTCCACCAGACAAATAATAAATATAAATAAAATAATAAATATGTAATTATATAATAAAAATATATATTATATGTTATATATTATATATCATTATGTTTTTTCATAAAAAAATCCTTTATTTATATAAATAAATTAATAATTATATAATTATATAATAAATATATATGTGTTAAATATATATATTTTAAAAAATACCAACTAATTTTTTTGATATATATTTTTATATATAATATTTATATGTCAAATATTTATTTTATTCACCTACATTGTGGGTATGGTAATTTTTAATATTATAAAATCAAATAATTATTTCAAATATCATTATTGTTTATATATATATAATATTTCAAATATCCACTATGTTTCAAATAATATGTATTTTTACATGTAAAAAATACTTGAAAAATATTTTTGGGATATTGAAAACAGATATGGTAAATACAAAATAAACAAAAGAAAGGAAAAGTGAGTAGAAAAATTTACTTAAATTGTTGTTGTATTGTTGTACTTACAAGACCTTTATAAAATCGCAAATTATGCAATCAAAAATTTTGTATGTACTGTGATGCAATCATTTAATTTTCATTCTATTTTTCTCTTTTACAATTTTTTTTGTAAAAATAAAATTAGATTTGATAATTTTGACTGTCATGTAAAAGTGGCACTTATTTAATATATACTAATATATCTATCATCTGAATCCTAAATTATGACTTATTGATCAAGTGTTTATTTTTTTTCAAAATAATATGAGTTAGTTGTAAAAAAACGTATATATGTGGGGTTAAATCATATTTGCCTGAAGACATTTCTCAAGCAAGTGCTCTCTCTAAAGTTTGGACTTTATTACGAGAGAATTTATTCTGGTTAGTTGGAATTGGGTCAAAGATCAAGTGTTGGAAGGACCACTGAATTCCGAGTGTGGGTCCTTTAATTTGTCAAATTCCATCCTACGGTAACCTTGATTTAGATTACACTATCAAGGATGTGACCACAAAGAATGGGTCATTCTGTTCATTCGGTTAACTGACCAATTTTGAACTGAATTAACTTTTAATCGAAGTTCTAAAAAATTATTAAACAACCCCAACCGAATTAATTCGATTAACCAACTAATTAATCGAATTCGGTCGGTTAACCGAATTAATTCGGTTTTACCTGAAATTTGCACACTCCTACCTAAGGGTAAACTAACACTTTACTACTGAGCTAGTAGGCTCATTCTAAACAGATTTAACAAAAACGTAATTTAAATCATAAGGACGAAGATAGAAATAGGGACAAAAAAAATTACAAAAATTCCTGATGTTGATATTTGAACTCATGACCTTAAACACACACCCAAAGCATTTAACTACTAAAGTAAAAACTCAATCATAGCAAAATTTAACATGTCAGGAATTAATTTTTTTTTTTGGATGTTACACTCGGGGATCCACTTTATCCTTTTGAGTAGGGTGAGCAAAATTTGATTCGATTCGAAAAAATCAAAAAAATTTAAATTTCGAGTTAATCATATCGAGTTATTCGAATTATTCAAGTCAACTCGAAGAAGAAATTTCAGATTTCGAGTTTGAGTTGAGTTGAGTTGAATTTTACAATTTGAGTAACTCGAATAATTTGAATAACAGGTTAGTATAAATACCATTTTGGTCCCTGTTAATTTTAAAAATGAGAAAATTGGTCTCTCTCTTAACAAAAATTACAAAAAAAAAATCAAAGTAATTTTCAAAATTTGAAAATAATTTTTAAAATTCAAAATATTTATAGAAATTCTAAAATTTATATTTTTAAAAAATTATAAATTTCTTTAAAAAAATCTAAAATATATATTAAAAAATTTAACAAAAAAATAATTTTGGAATCTAAATATGTGATTAATGATTCAAGCTTATCATACTAAAATATTTTATTTTTTTATTATTTTGCTTTAAAAAAGTTTTCAAATATATATTGTTTCAAATTTTTGTGTTCTAATACGAAAATAGTTATTTTGTACAAAATTTTAATTTAACATTATTAATTTTTTCTAATTTAACTGAAACGGTTTCACTCGATTCAATCAAACTCTCACCCCTAATTCGAGTTATCTGAAAATCCAAATAAAAAAAGACAAAACTATGTCATCTTGATAAATGTTTACATTTTCTAAAATTAAAAGTCAAAACTATCAAGTTAAAAGGCAAAACTACGTCGTTTAGATAAATGTTTACTTTTTCTAAAGTTAAAAATCAAAATTATCAAGTTAAAAGGCAAAATTACATTGTTTTAATAAATGATTACCCATTAGTCTTACTTTCCTTCCCGAATCGCCCCACTCTCATTTTTTCCTTTACTCAAAATTAATATACAAACTTGTGCTTCGTCTACTAGTAAAATAATCAGTCCATATAAATGGAACATTGAGTATAAATAATAAGATTCGTTAATTCAACTCGACTTGACTTGAAATTTTTTGATTCAATTCGACTCAATTCGAAAAAAATTTAAATTAGGTTCGATTGCTAAAATAAGATTTGTCAACTCAACTAACTCGAAATTTTACTCAATTTGACTCGACTCGATCGAATACTCACCTCTACTTTTGAAGATTATCAGTGGTTGATACAATATATTCCTAGAGAAGAGAACAAGGTCGCATATCACATTACCAAAATGGCTTTTGATAGAAAGGAGGGCTTGCTACTATTGGCAGATCCACGTAGAGAGTTTTCTTATGTTTTAAGTTAATGTAATTTTTGTTTTTCATTCACCAAACAAAAAAAATGTTATAGCACTTAAATAGTAGCTCTTAATTAGTGATATATATTTCAGGATAGATTACTCAGTTGGTCACCCAACTTTTCGAGTGTTTTTATTTTGGTTACTTAAAAGAAATCTTTGCAATTTTATCACTTAATTTTTAGGGTACTTTCATTTTAGTCACCCAAGTGATAAATCTTTAATGACAGTTGACTGTACACGTTAAATCGTGTCTAAATCATGTTTATACTTTCAATTTAGTCACCGGAAAAAATCTTCTTTTTTTGAACTCTTGATCCAAGTAAAAAATTAAAGATTAAAGTGAAAAAAGGGTAGAAACTAAAATAATGCGTTAAAATTTTGTCAAATTGTACTTGTTTATTCCATTGCTGAAATTTCCAAATTTCTTTTTTCTCAATATTGAAATTTAAAATTTCAAAACATCGAATTCAATTAAATAAATTGTTGAAATCCTTTTACTCCTTTATAAGGTCAACCGGTTTGTTACTATTATATTGAAATTAATTAGATTAATTAATCTTCTTCTAAATTTTAAATTATCCTTAACGAAATAATTCAAATAATTCATATTTAATAATTTTTTTTACGGAACTTAAATTTCTTTTATTATATAATCTTAAATCTTCCATGCTAAGTTAAAAGTAAAGAAAAAAATATTACAATTAATTAAATTAATTGTTTGTTCTTCAGGTAAAGAAGTAATAAAATAATTTTAGGTTTTATTTATCATGGAAGATAAAAGTAATTAATTTAATTAATTGCTAAGATTTCTTTTTATTTGTTTTTAGCTTCGAATGTAAGATTCAAGATCATATAAATAAAAGAAATTTGAGTTTCACAATTATTAAAGATGAATTATTTGATTTGATTTTAATTTAAAAACATAGAATAAAATCTAAACTTTTAGAAATAGATTAAATTAATCAAATTAATTAATTTCAATATTTCAATAACAAATTGACTGACACTATCAAGGATAAAAAATTTTCAATAATTTATTTAATTGATTTTGATGTTTTGAAATTTAAAATTTTAATGTTGAAAAAAAAATTAAAACTTTTGACATGAGGCTAAACAAGTACAATATGACAATTTTTAATACATTATTTTAGTTTATTCGCTTTTTCACTTTAATATTTTATGTTCTTTTTTACCCCAATCAATACTTAAAAAGTATATATATATATATATATATTTGGATGACCAAAACAAAAGCAATCTAAAAGTTGGGTGACCAAAATAAAAGTACAAACATGATGTGGTGTGTATAGTCAACCACCATTAGAAATTCAACGTTTGAGTGACTAAAATAAGTAAATAAAAAATTTAAATTTAAATAAATGATTTTTAAAAATATATAAAAATTTAAATAATATTTACACTGTTATGAATATCTTATTAAGTGGATGTCCATCATGATCAAGATAAAGTTTTGATGTACTTTAAATTCTAATAGTTATTAGATTTAGATCGCTACTTCTTTTATACTTCTTATGCCTATAAATAGAGACTCCAATTAAGCACTGTAAATCATCCCTTTTGATTAATAAAGTACATTCTCTATTGCTTTCATATTTTTTTTGTTCTTTATTCTCCCCATCTCTCTTTATTTTATAACACATTATTAGCATGATGATTCTCTATTTTTTTTCAAAATCTTTCAAAGTCATCCCACAGATCAAATTCTTTTTCACCCTAAACTTTCACCCTTCCAACTTTATCTTCGAGATGTTGAAAGATTCGATCTCAGAATGGATTATGGTTCTTATTCTCGATCTTTGATTTATTGCACAAGAATGGGTAAAGTATAGATTTGGTAAGAAACTTTTATATTTCGACCATATTTTCTTTTTCAATTAAGGTTTGACTATTATTAATTTTTATTTGACATAAATTTGACATTATGATGGTATTTGATTTTTGCCTTTTTAAGTTAATTTTTTTTATGTAAAAGACATAATTATTGATTAGATATGTTTGCTATTAATATGGTATTTTTTTTCTATTTATTTTTGAAGTTTTTTTAATTAAATTATATTATGCATAATATTTTTATGTTTAAATTTTTTTTCTTGTTATTTATTCTTGAATTTGATTAAAATTATGGTGAAAAATGTTATTAACCTACAATTGTTGATTAAAAGGAAATTTGATAGGATCTATTTAGTCTTATTAACTTGCTAATATTGAATGATTATATTATATCTTTTAAATTGAACTTATAAATATTTTATTAGAGCAAGATAAGATTTTATAACATATATGTGGTATTGAAATTTGGTACAATGTGTATAAGATAATTTTCAAGCATTGTACATGAAAATTTTGATTATTTATTAAATGATTTTTACTATTAGATTGTAAATGTTATTACAAAAACAAAGTTGTTTTACTACTTGTAATAGTGCTCATGATAATAGTTAAGGTGATGACAATGATGTTAAATATCTTCAGGTATATTTTACTATGTTTTATTTATTATATCATGTTTATTATCATTGGAGACTAATCATGACAACATGAATAGATAGATTTTGATTTGAAATCTTAAGCATGTTTGCAATGGTGATTGTGAAATAAAGAATCTATTGGGATGTTTATAAGTTCATCCTACTAGATTTGTTGCATTCCCCTAAGTGAATATAAACATATAGAAAATAAAAGATATAATCATGGACCACTAAAAGTGAAAACATAGTAATAAATAATAGAACAATAAGAGTTCTCAATATAACTCTTCAAAGGGTAAAGATAACTTATGTTATCAATGTGGTATGATTATTGGCTACATATGTGGCATATGCCTAAATATTTTATTTCTGTTAATATTCTTTGAGAAAGGATATGGGAATGTAGTAATAAATTCTATCACTATAGATAGAAAATATTTATCTTATTTGGTACTAAAACAAACAAATATTATTCTAATATTTGATAGTACAAAATTAGTCGAAAGCTCTATAAGAGCTAATATATTAATATCTTGTGATGGTTAATCCATTGGTTTAAAAACATATTCATAATGGATTTCATATTGAGATTGTGAATAAGGAAAAGATTATATTTCATATGAATCAAAAGAGGATTGAGTTATTTATATTCTGAATCGAACTTGAGACCTCTCGCACTCTAAGTGAGAATCATACCACTAGACCAAATGCCTTATATTTAAAGATTTTGACATTTTCCCTAAAGCGAATATTACATATAATTGTTCGAAAATTATATTTATTGACTTAGTGGCATTATAGAGTTCATATTGATTTAGACATTTCCAGTAGTAAATGTCACAATAGTATTTATATGTGGATACAAATTAAAAAGAATGACAATAAAATTATCAATTTGTTACAAATAGAAACACTTGTTAAAGTAAAACAGAAGTTTACTAATACAAATGCAGTTACTACTTGGCGTGACCAGTTAGACCATCCTAGATCATATATGATGCAAAAATTAATTGGAAGTTCATATATAAATTCATAAACGAACTAGAAGATTTTTAATTTAAAGATTCTCATTTGTTACTTGTTCTCAATGAAAATTTATTCTTAGAAACTCACTAACTAAAGTTGAAATTTAATGTCTTGCATTTCTTAAATGAATATGGGCTTATTCATCCACCATGTGGATGATTTTGATATTATATGATTTTGGTAGATGCATCTACAAAATAATCACATGCGTTATCAACTCGCAACCTGCTGTTTTAGAGATTGCTTGCTTAATTGATTAATTTCATATTATGCAATTAAAACAATTCATCTTGCTAATGTTGGTGAGTTTACATCCCAAGTTTTCAATGATTATTGCATGGCAATTGGGATAAAAGTTGAACATCCTGTAGCTCATGTTCACACAAAAAATGAGTTAGCTGAATTGTTTATCAAATGCCTCCAACTAATAGCTAAACCATTATTTATGAGAACAAAACTTTCTATTTCAGCATAAGATTGTATTGATTTACATGTTGTTGCATCAAGCTAATAAATTATAAATACTCCTCATTACAATTGATTTTTGGTCAAGAGCCAAATATTTCCCATCTTACAATTTTTGGATGTGCGTTATATGTTCTAACTGCTTCACCACAACGCACAAAGATGGGTCATAATAAGAGATTGGGAATATATATTTATATGAGTCTCGTTATAATATTTTTTGAGCTATTAATTTGATATTTAGTTATGACATGAGTTGTCAATTTTCTTGACATTAGGGGGAGAAATAATAACTTATAATGAGTTAGGGGGAGAGTAATTTGAACTAGAAGTTCAATAAGGATAACTCATTACAAGTTAAATGTTAGATGTATTTACAAACTTAATGAGAATAACCAAGTGCTATATATCATCTAATATTTTAATTTGAATCAAAGTTCCATTAGGACAATAAGTTAGAATAAATAATAGATTGATAAATTCCAAAGATAAAAATTCTTCTAGATGGTCATATAGTGGAGGCGGGTGCTCTAAAAGAGACCCAAGACATAACTAATAAGTAAAATTTCAAAAGAGATTCAAATACCTGAAACTGAATTTTAAAATAATGAAAATAAGAAATCTCGATAAGTTATGTCAATTCGAGAAAATGTGGAACCGAATAATTAAAGTGGCCGACAATGATTTTGTATGCAATATTATTATTGAAATAATTTGAACATATGAGGTAAATTTGAATTAATGAATAGTAGTTGAAGGAGGATTATAAAGTGATCCAAAATACCTATTTGTGTTTTTATAAAAGAATCGCGATTAAATTTTATTATGATTATTGTTGAATCTCCTGAAGAGATCAAATATATTTTCCCAAATTTCTCTCACTCATGATTTTTAGAAGAATGGTAATACAAATATTTAGCCAATATATTCAAATAGTCATTTGAAAAACTAGTATTCAAGATTGAATACGTAAAATATGAGAAAATATGTGATGTTTTCATAATGGGAGTAAATACGCATTGCACTCCTTTTCCTTTAATCGAGGTTTTGTCTCATTGAGTTTTCCTGATAAGGTTTTTAATGAGACAGCATATTATGCGTATTAGAGATTGTGTACTCTTTTTCCTTCATTATGTTTTTATCCCACAGGGTTTTTCCTTATAAGGTTTTAACGAGGCACATTATCTACTAATGGACATCCAAGGGGGAGTGTTATGAATATCTTATTAAGTGGATGTCTATCATGATTAAGATAAAGTTTTAATGTACTTTAAATTCTAATAGTTATTAGAATTAGATCTCTACTTCTTTTATACTTTTTATGGCTATAAATAGAGATTCTAATAAAGCATTGTAAATTATCTCTTTTGATCAATAAAGTACATCCTCTATTGCTTTCATATTTTCTTTATTTTTTATTTTCTCCATCTCTCTTTATTTTATAACACGCACAAATAAATTTAGATTCATTAGTTTTCGCATACAATAAATGAAAATATAAAAAATTCAGTTTATTAATTAAAAATTGAAATTATTATTTATCGTTGCCTTGTTTTCTTTAAGCACCAAGTACTTGTGTCACGGGGCTGGACCTTTCGTCTCGCGATCCGTGCGGCCTTAGGCGATTCGCTCGTCCAAACTCGCCCAAGTCAGCCTTTGCTCGAATGAGGATTCCTTAAGAACTCCTCCAAGGCACCAACTCGTACAGCGGAAGCAAACTTATGCCAAAAGAAGCTTATAAAGAACAACAGAAAGGGACGCACACAAAGTGTTTGAGTAAATGCTCTCTATTCTCTTATTCACAAAGAATAATGAAACAATGAATGGAGTGAGTACAAATGAGGGGGAGGCTCTCTATTTATACTTGAGCTCCCCTAAAACAGACGGTCAAGATACATTTACATCGACGGACGAGATTAAAGGCTACCTACCATCAAATCTCTAAGAATATAATATCATATCTTCTAAGATTACATATCTTAGATAAGATATGTAATCTTATAAAATAATATCTTATAAGATTCCATATCATATCTAAGATCTCTAAGATTATAATATCATATCTTTTAAGATCATGTTTCCATATTAGCCTAAGTTGCCATCTCTTCACTATCGGGCCAACCAGGCTTCAATCTGATAGGCTTCTCCAATATCTCATTGAATCGGGCCAGTTCTCGTGGGCCAAATGATCCCCATCTGAGCAATAGACCTCCATTGGATGCATTTGGTGTGATGGTCACGGGCTTTGAACTGTGGCCCGTGACATTCTCCCCTACCCATTCTCGCAACGCCCTCGTTGCGACTTCTGAATGGTACTGACTTGATTCGTCTCGATCTCGTCTCGACGCCTTAGCCTTTCCCTTTATTTGGGACTTTTGCCTCGGCTTCCGTCGCTTCTTAACTCGAGCCGTCCTACTCGTTTGTACATCTCGACGACAAGGAGTTATGTCACTCCCTTGCCCACATTCTAACTTCCCTCGAACAGAATCCTCATGATTCACGACACTTGGCTTCGCTTTGCCCACAGTCTCTTGGCCTCCTTGCTCAAGAACTTCGAAAGGGCCCCTACGTTCTCGCCAAGTACACAAGTTAGAATGCAAAACACTATCAGAGTGTTTCGAATGTACCTTTGCATTTACTCGGGTCAACTGTCCCACATGCATCGCTTCCTTTTCATTGAAGTCCGATGCACCACCCACCTCTCCCATAGGTGGAAGCCTTGTCGACGACTCGGCCAACTCTGACGCTTCACTCAACTTGAGCCTCATTCGATGACAAACTCACCTCTTCCTTGGGTGGAAGCCCCTCCGACGACTCACCACGCTCAGACGTTGCCTTTCCTTTGACTCCGGCTTGCTTTGGACAGTTCCGCAACTCATGCGGACCACGGCACAAGAAGCACTTTACTCGCTTCTTTTTGCTCCTCTTAGCCCTCTTGGCTTCGGCTTTACCCTTGCTCGAACCAAGCTTTTTGGGCTCCTTGTCTGCTCCATCGTTTCCTTTGATGACAGACTTGCTCCTCTTTGCCCTCTTGGCTTCGGCTTTTCCTTTGCTCGAACCAAGCTTCTTGGGCTCCGTATCTGCTCGATCATTCCCATCGATAACAGACTTCCTCGGACACTTCCGCAACCGATGCGGACCATGACATAAGAAGCACTCGACTGGCTTCTTCTCGCTTTCGGCCTCCTTAGGTTCAACACCCCTTGCGCTCGAACCAAGTCTCAAGGCCTTACCCACCGGCTTCTTCCTAAGCGCGAATTTTATCGGACATTTCTTTAACATATGTGGACCATCGCACAGAAAGCATTTCAGCTTTTCTCTTTTCCTCTTGGGTTTCTTCTTCCCAACTCGTGGTTTCCCATTTCCACCATTGTCGCCGTTGCCATTGCCATCCACACTATCTTCCTTGTGATCCATTTCACATACGCCCCTTCCATCGGACTTGGAAGACCCAAGCTTGTCTTTCCCTAGACCAAGCTTAACCACGGATACCGCTACCTTCATGGCTTCCGACAGCTTTTGGACACCTCTTTGTTCCACCTCCTGTCTGACCCACGGCTTCAATCCCTCTTGAAAAGCAAGCATTGCTTCTCTCTCGGTCACATTCGAAACTTGGAGCATGAGTTCCTTGAACTCACGAACATACTCCCCCACTGTGCCCCGTTGCGTTATTTCTTGCAACTTTGCCCGAGCTTCTTCCTCGGCAAACTCTGGGTAAAACTGTCCCTTCAACTCGCATTGGAACTTCTCCCATGTTCCAATCTCACATTGCCTCTTATCTGTGGTCCTACCTCGCCACCATAAAAGCGCAATATCAATAAGAAATAATGAAGCAGTTTGTACCTTATCCGCATCATCCACGATGCCTTTGGCACAGAAGTAGTTTTCCATCCTCCACAAGAAATTGTCCACATCGCATGCAGATCTTGTCCCCGCAAACTCTTTCGGCTTTGGGACATCCTCATTACTGAGTGCTGCACTTGACACTCCTTTCCCCACGGCTGCTTGACACAAGGCTAACTCTCCCTCGAGCTCCTCTATCCTTGTGCTCAAAGCCCTCGTCGTGGCTATTGTTTCCTCCTTCAAAGCCATCATCATGGCTTCGAGAGCATTGTTCCTCTCCGTCAGCTTCTTCCTTTGGGAATCTAGCAACTCTTGCACACTATCCCTGTGGAAAGTGAGACACTCGGTAACAAAGTCCCTTGACTGTTCCCTCAAGTCATCAATGCTTTCCCCAAGCGCATTGCTCGACTCTTTGGCGTCCTCCATGGACTCCTCGAGTTTCCCCACGCGTTCCTCAACAGCCGACAACATCTCCCTCAAAGACTTCCTCGCCCACCTTTGTTCAGACTCTTCTCTTGACATCCCAACGGTGCCTTCGAACCAATAGCTCGGATACTTCTTGGTTCGAACTCTAGCTCTGGTACCACTTGTCACGGGGCTGGACCTTTCGTCTCGCGATCCGTGCGGCCTTAGGCGATTCGCTCGTCCAAACTCGCCCAAGTCAGCCTTTGCTCGAATGAGGATTCCTTAAGAACTCCTCCAAGGCACCAACTCGTACAGCGGAAGCAAACTTATGCCAAAAGAAGCTTATAAAGAACAACAGAAAGGGACGCACACAAAGTGTTTGAGTAAATGCTCTCTATTCTCTTATTCACAAAGAATAATGAAACAATGAATGGAGTGAGTACAAATGAGGGGGAGGCTCTCTATTTATACTTGAGCTCCCCTAAAACAGACGGTCAAGATACATTTACATCGACGGACGAGATTAAAGGCTACCTACCATCAAATCTCTAAGAATATAATATCATATCTTCTAAGATTACATATCTTAGATAAGATATGTAATCTTATAAAATAATATCTTATAAGATTCCATATCATATCTAAGATCTCTAAGATTATAATATCATATCTTTTAAGATCATGTTTCCATATTAGCCTAAGTTGCCATCTCTTCACTATCGGGCCAACCAGGCTTCAATCTGATAGGCTTCTCCAATATCTCATTGAATCGGGCCAGTTCTCGTGGGCCAAATGATCCCCATCTGAGCAATAGACCTCCATTGGATGCATTTGGTGTGATGGTCACGGGCTTTGAACTGTGGCCCGTGACACTTGCAGATACTTGCAGAGTTTAGTGTTTTATTTGAACTGGGAAGGTTTTCTTTTAAATTAATTGGGAAATATTTGAAACTAAAACTATTTTTCAGCATAAAACTTAAAAGATAAATTGAAGATTCCGTGTTATTTTAAGTTTCTATAATAAAGTGAACAACTATAAGAGTTGACTTTAATTGAGTCTAAAAAGTGACTTGAGTTCTAATTAGTAAAAACTAACATATGTTTGAATTTATAAATTTAATTCGAGGGGTAATTCATGTATGAACTTATAAAATTTGTAATTATATTTTTTTTATAAATAAAATAAGGGGTAAATTATCAAAATAGTTACTTTTAGTCACTTATGTTTAAAATGTTACGTTTTAGTCACTTACATTAACATGTTGTAATATTTTAGTTACTGAGTCATTAATTACCGTTAATGGTATAATGGTAAGCTAATGTAGCACGTTAAATTATCATTTAAAAAAAATTTTAAGTTAAATTATGCAATTGGTCCCTATATTTTTTTATTTTCAGCAATTTATTTTTTTTCTTTTTATGTTATTTTAACTTCTTTTTTTTCATTCTCTTCTGCTTCTTCCTTTGTTTTTCTCCCTTTTCCATCTCTTTTAACGTAATTTTTCTATGTTTTCTATTTGTTAAAACTAGCCTTTATAATTCTATTTTGTTGAACATTTAATTTTTTTTCTTTTTTTTCCTTTTCTTTTTCCCTATTAGTTTTAAGAAATGGAAAATATAGAAAAACTATATTAAAAGAGATGAAGAAGGAAGGAAAATGGAGGGAGAAGCAGAAGAGAATGAAAAAAAAAGGAAAAAAAGAAAGTTAAAAGAACATAAAAGAAAAAAATTAAATTGATTAAAACAAAAAAATATTGAGACCGATTGTATAATTTAACCTAAAATATGATGATTTAATGTGCCATGTCAGCTTATTGTTACACTGTTAACGGTAATTAACAACTCAGTGACTAAAATGTTACAACACGTTAACATAAGTGACTAAAACGTAACATTTCAAACATAAGTGACTAAAATGTAATATGAGATAAACAAAAATAACTATTTTAATAGTTTACCGTTGAAACTTGTTATATCACTTTCACGACTTTTTCACCTGTCACTCTTGGGTATCATACTTTTGAGTGAACCTTCACTAAAAGTATTTAGAGTTATCTCATATCACTATCAACAGAGTCACTTTGTTGTTCTTATGAGAAGATAAGGGTTTTTTTTATAAAAATAACCTCAAAAAATAATTAATTATTTAAATAATTTATTTTTTGATAAAATATGAAAATAACTTAAATTTACAGTAAAAGTTGGTGAAGCCAAAGTGTTTGACGCTATCAACATGCCACATCAGCAATCTGCATTAAAAAATCAATTTTTTGGCAGAGCCATGTAGAATGGTGTCACTCGTATAAGTACTAGGGAAATACTGTGATTTTTGAAAGTATGGAGGGTTTAAGCAATTTTACCTTTTTGTATAAATATTCGGGTTACTGAATGAAGAGCCGTGAACATCTTCAACCTCCTTCGGGCCTTCATCATCGATATTGTCCGAAAGCTCATCAACATCGAGGTCACTAAAATCTTCAACGTTCTGATTAGAATCTTCACCATTATTGGTCATTTCTCTAACATATGCCTCTGTACTTATTATCACCTCCGGATGTATTTGTAGATGAGAACCGAGAGTAGGATTATTATACGAACTCCCACCATAATTTGGATTTTCAGGTATTTGCAATGTCGCTCTGCATTCTAACTGGTCTGTCCATCAGACATTAAAATCAAAGTCAAATTCACGATGTTGACTTATTATAAATTTGGCTCCACTAACTTTTACTATAAATTTTAAGGTTATTTTAGTATTTTATAAAAAAAATAAATCATTTAAATAATTAATTATTTTTTAAGATTAATTTTATAAAAAAAGCGGAAGATAAGATGTGATCCGATTGGTCACATGTTTTTTTGTGAAGATATATCGGTGACCTTTTTAGTGCTTCATATATAAGCTCTCTTACAATAGCAAGAGGACACAACCTTACTCTTTCTCACTACTAATCCAATTTTTTCTCTCCTCTCTCCTCAATCCTCTTTCACTATCTTACAGCGACGATTCTCCACTCACCTCCACTGATCTTTTCTCCAACAATCACATTTCATTTCTATTACATGAGTTAATCTTAATGCATTTTGCGTCCTATTTAATTTCTTTTTTCATATTAAGAGCTTACTTTTCCGAACATGGATGTAGGGTATCTATGGGCCAATTACCAATCCCCACTTAATTTTGTCAAATCGAAAGGTAATACTAATATCTCTTTTGCTTACATCGAAAAAGGAAAAAAAAAAAAGTTGAACCTTGAATGACATCATCAAAGGCTTGTAATTTGGATGGAGAAAGCTAAAGGAATAAATGTTGAGATGTTATTAAGCTAATGGACATTACCAAAGGCTCGCATTACTCTCCTTCCCGGAATACAATCCTGATATGATATGCATGTATCAATCTGCCACTATTAAGGGTTTAAGGCCAAACTATCGTGCGTCAAAATGAACACTTACACATTGATTTCCTTCACCTGAATTTATTCATTGCTCCATCCTTTGACAAATGACAAGCCATTTTCAATGGAAGTGGTGGGTCAGAAAAGGAGCCACTGGCGATTTGTTGAAATATCCACCTGTTAGCTGCTTCTGTGAAATGAATGCCATCCCAGTTAACCCGAACCGAAGGATTTCCACACGATTTTGCAATCAAAATCTCCTTGCCTTTCACTGTAATCTTTCCTCCACACCTTAATGAGTTGTTGAAATTATACTTCCCACCATGCCCACAGCAAGCTATGAGAGGGAGCTCGAATCCTGCTCCCATATGAAACAAGTTATTTATCCGAAAGACATAAAACCGCTACACAAATACTTGTGCTGGAAATAGTTACCGAGTTTCTTGGCTTGGCTGATGAGAGTGTACTTCACCGAGTAGACATCGACATACGTAATCGCCGCTAAAGGAAGTTGTTTCCTTAATTGAATAACAACATCTTTCAATCTCTGGTTGAAATACTGAGCCACCTCATTGAATGGACTGCCGCAGCCATATTTGTCTAGTTGAGTCGCACTGGTAAGAAATCTGTCCAGAACATACGGTAGGCAGCCTACCGGTCCGGTGTTGTGTATCCAAAATGTTCTTCCTCCTTGATCATATAATCGCTGCACAAAACATCAGATTATAATCATGTCATCGTCATTAAGTATACGGATTCGACCTATTAATTGTTCTCTCGAGACGAAAACGGTTCTTATCCAACCTTAACAGCTTCAGATAACTGAAGGAGCACATCTGGAACATATGCCTTAATTTGCTCTGTCGTCAGGTTAAGCTTATAGCCGGCAGTGAGATCGTTTTGACCAATGTCAAAGGTGTACAAGGCCTTTGAGAAATAATCCTCCTTTGGCAACAATTTATGAAATACCCCTGATATATTATAAAGTTAAGTTTTATGCAAAAGAAAAATTGGGGTAATATGCATGCATTAGGATTGCAGTACCTTGCTTGCTTATAATCTTAGATCTGGTATGGAATTCTGAGAATTGAACCAACTGTACATCTAATGAAATAGGACTGGCCCCACTTTGAAAAATGGTGGTATTTTGTCGCCTGATGGTTGATCCTGCAGTTGCAAAGTTGGCTCCATGGCTGAAGTTTAAACCCACCGAGTCCAGGTAAGCACTAAGATAAGGTAATCCGAAGCTTTCAGCTACAAGAAACCCCCAACGAAAAGCAGTATAATTATTAGGATATGCTGCAACTCTTCATATCTTTTGTTGTGTAAGCGTGTTAAAAGAAGCAATGCGGAAAGTTGAAACAGTATAAAATAAAACTTAGAAGAATGAACTGAATTGGATGCAAAATAAATCTTAAATTTATCTATAATTTATAATCTATAATATCTATTATATTAAGATGATTGTAAAATTAATATTTAACCTGATTGATTTAAAAAAATAAATAAATATCAAATTTATATATGAATTTTGGTTAAATATACATTTTGATACATTGATTTGATGCAATTATGCTCATAAAATTTGAATTTTGATTCATAAGTATACAAAAAACTTCGATTTTGATTCAACTGTACACATTTTAATAAATAAATATATAAATTTATTTTCATATTGAATTAATATAATTATTTATATATGCAATATATCAAAGTAAAATGATGCTAATTTGATAATGTTGTCAATAATTTGTAAAAATTAAATCAAATTAAAATTCATGTATAAAATTACACAAAATCAAAGTTTACCTATAACATTGCACATTAGATCAAAATTTATATATAATTTTGATATTTATCTTTAAAAATAATAATGAATTAAAAGAAAACAAAAATAACTTTTGGAATTTTTTAGGTTTGCAAATTAAAAAATCTTAAGGTAAAAGTTTGGCATCCACAAACAGCAGTATTTTTATTTTATTTTTACACTCATTGTTGCTTCGGTGTTATTATTTTAATATGTTGTTGTTTTGAGAGTTTTTATGATACTCGTGACTATTTCTTCGAAGAAGAATGATTTAATTATATCCAATGTTTTTCAATTTATATCCCATGAGATCTGATTCACTCATTTTTTAGTATCCCATTTATCAATTCAACTCGAGAGAGATACTATTTGTTGACCATAAAAAATGGTCTATTCTCACTTGCGAGTGCTTATTCTTTAGTGTTGTCCTGTGTTTGAGAAGTGTTTGTCAGGGTTGAACCACAACTCTCATTTGTGGTCATGTATTTGGAGATGTAGGCTACTTTCGAAATTGAAAATACTCTTTTTGAAAATGTAGACTCCAAGGTAGCCCCCACTAAATCTTTCCTCCGACATAAAAAAGTCATGGTGGAAGATTCACGTCCACTGTGCTTGAATGCACAGGAAGATATACAACATCTACATAAGAATGACCAGTTTACTCAGATCATCTGGAGTTCTATTTCTACTTTTGCCAAAGTTTCCCACATTCCTGGTGTCAATTGGGAAGATTGGCTCATTGGTAATCTCCCTCCCAAGTTTTGGTCAATAAAGCCAAAAATTTCTTGAAGTATGTTATTTGTTTTCACCCGTGGGAAATTTGGTTTACTCACAACATACTAGTCTTTGAAAATGATCGCCATATAAAACAATTCCTTGATAAAGTCTATACTGCAGTGGTAGAGTTCTCTGCTCTTTCTCTAGTAGTGAATAGGAAAGATTTGCCATGTTTTGCTCTTTGGTCTTGGAAACCACCTCCAATTGACTGGTTCAAACTTATAGTTCTTCAATAGAAAACCCATAAGAGTGGAGATTAGAGCTTTCATAAATAACCATTCTGGTGATTGGATAATTGGAGCTTATCAACTGTAACGACTAGGTTTTTAATAGTATCATAAAATTTAGTTTCGAATAGAATTAATTGTGTAGAGATATTAAATAATTAAAATAGAATAATTTATGAGTCAAGTATGGATCTGAGAGCTCGAATAATTAAGTGTTGTTAAATTAAATTGATCAATAAAATAATACAGGAATTAAATTGATTAGTGACCTAAATGAAAGGAAATTGATTTCTAAATTGTTAGGTGCCTTAAGTGGCAATTAAGCAAAGGTTATATAACAATTAAACCATTTTAAATGTTGTTGTCACATCCCAAAATTTGGTCTAGAAGTTTTGAGGGTAAATTAGGAATTTTTGGCTCTAAGTAGGTTCGGAAAATTCTAAATTGTGGTAACCCGAAATTATTTTCGATCATAGCTTTTGGAAAGTTAAATCAATTTTTAAAAATAAGGTTGAAAAGATCTTTGATTTTAAAATAAGAATTGTTTTGTAAAAGGGTTTGAATTAGGAGTACCATTAAAGTAAATATCCCAAAGTTCTAACCCACATTAATTTATTCTCCACATTTTTGTTGTCATCCTGCTCTCCCAAGCTTTTCCCATTTAATTTTATTTGTACAAATCTTAATTCTTTTATTTCTATCATCACCCAAGCTATAAAACTCCATAAAACTTCAAGAAAAACAATTAAGAACACTATATATTTTTCCATTATTGAACTTTTGGGTTTTTCTCGGTTCTTTGTCAACTAAGATAATGATTCGATTCCTTATTAGTTTTTAATATTATCTAGTCTTTAAAACTGAGTTTTTAGGCATTAAGTTGAATGTTTTGAATAAAAGTAAAAAATTAGATCGTTAATGGTGGATTTTGAGATTTTGAATAAAAACGAGGTTTTAGAGTATTCTTTTCCATTATTTTTTATGTGATTAGAAGGTTTCTAAACATTCGTTAAAGTTTTGTTAAAAAATTCCAATGTTTTAATGAATTTTCGTAAAATTTGTCATTGTATGTCAAAATTTCAGATCCATGAATCTGTATAGCTTTGAATAGTTTGAAGGTTGAGAATTGTTCTTAGGTGTATAATTAGATTATTGGAATCAATTATAGGCAATGGAAATAAGTAAAGATTAAGATATCTGAGCTTCAAGTTTGTTAGTCGAAATTCCAATTTCATGAGAAATATAGCTTAGGCTTGTGTTTTTAGTTGATTTTGATGAGTTTTTGGCTGAATGTTAATTGTGTTTATCGTGTGATTTAATTTGGTGAAGCTTCGGAATCATTAGGACATTCTTCGAGTAAGGCGAAAGATAAGAAAAAGATAGTTTAGGCTTTCAGTGGCTAGGTGAAAGCGTGAACAATGAGTGTTTTGAATCTCTACTTGTAGACATGATTCATAGTATTAATTGGGAGTTTAGGAATAGCCTAAACCCCTATCCTAAGTTCCGAGTGTTCTATTTCCCTTGTTTTATTTTGGCAAATTATGTGATTATGTGAATAATTGTGGATTGATTTTTATAATGCGATATTGTGATATGAGGCATGTGTGATGACTATTGGTGTAACGCCCCAAAAATATGAATTTATGATTGTTAAATTATGTCATTGATTAGTATATGCTTCAGTGGTTAATGGCTTAGAAAGTGTGTTTGAGGTTATGGGTTTAAATTTCGTTCTTTGAAAATTTTGCTATTTTTTCCCATATCCCTAACTCTAGTCTTTTGATTTAAATTTTATTTTCAGTCATCTTATATTAGAATGAGCCTGTTGGTTTTAGTGGTAAGATGTTAGCTTGCCCTTTAGTCTTGTGTTTGAATCCTTGTGTAAGTGAAATGGAAATATTTTTGCGACTTTTGTTTGAACCAACCATGTAGTGGTCTTGGTCTAGTCGAACTCTGTCTATGGGAAAAATTTAATAAGTTATCAAAATATTGTGTTGGTTTTTGTTCTTTTTTTATTTTAAATTTCTTTTCTTTTCTTTTCTCAAATTCCTCATTCCCACATTTCCCATTTTCAATTTATGTTCTCCTGTGAATTTAGGTTTTGAATATTTGAGAGTAAGTGGTTTTGTTGATTTTTGTTAAGTATATGAATGTTATATTTTTATCTTCTTAAAGTGATGCTTAATCTTGTGAGATCTTTATGGTTAGTTGATAATTAAGAAACTCGGGATTTCCCTCCGACGAATTAGTTGTTTTAGGAAACTTTGCAGATTTTTGGGTGAGTTTTCGAATGCTCGAAGGTTTAATTTTTCCTCTGTTCTTTCATTGTTGTGGCTTCAATTGGGAAAATAAGTAATTTTTAACTTTATTTTTAATTGAATTATTAATGATTGATACCAGATAATGTAAGCCCAAATGAAAAAATTTAGAATTATTAAGTTTTGGTTTAGTTTCATTGTTGGAAAATTGTAAAAGCTTTTGATGTTAATAGTTTAAATTCATGGATGTTAGTAGTAGTCAATATCATAGTTATTTATGTTGAAATTTTGGTGAAAAGTATTGAATTAGGTTACAACTAAGTAAAGATTATATAATTAAATTATGTGTAATTAAGGACCTAATTGTAAGAAAAAAAACTTGAAGTTTGATAATAAATAATGGTTGTGTGAAGTCCTTATACTATATTTATTAAGTCAGATTTAAATTCAATCGGGTAAGTTGTGGAAAATGAGTGTTTCTGGTTTTAATAGTGTAATGACTAAATCGAATAAAATGCATTCATGTGTATAATGTATTGAATTGTATTTGTGCTGTGTGATTAATGAATTTTTCGCATTCAGATTTAATTTTGTAGCTAAAGAAGATGTAGGACCATCCCAAGATAAAAGGAACTTCAGAGCTGTTGACGAATAGATATTTTGATCTGTGCTTTCATAAATCGAGCTTATTAAATAATTAAATATATATATGTTTGATCCTATATATGTTCAGGAACGGTTAACTATTAATACGAATGTGTTCGACAGGTACGTATATACTTGATTGAGTGAATTGTGATTGATTAGTTGAATAAATATTATATATATACTTGACGATATGATATGATTAATAATGATGAAATTTTTCCTATTATCGTTGCTCAATAGAGTCACAAGTATAGTTGGCATGTCATAAAGTCCATATTTATAGGTAGGAGATTCATCACTATGCACATACGTATTGTTATATTTCTTTAATACCATGGGGTCGAGAACATATTCAAGTGTAGTTGGTGGGATCGATGCATTTATGTCTGATTAGTACTTTGGTGCGTATGTAATGGTGGATTGATTAAAGTATTCATTATCATATTTGATTTGGTTAATAGGGATTATAATATAAAAATGATATTTTGAACATGTATTGTATTGAAACGGGACATTGATGTTAATATGAGACATGACTTAAATATGTTAAGTTAATTGCAAATACCTTGAGGGTGTATCGGGATTTATATAAAAAACGTGAGTAAAGCATCATTGAGAATAAGATAGAATGATATATAAACTATTTGTATATGCGTATCTTTGATTTTAACGTAAAATGGTTAATTGGTTAACTTGAATTATTATGATTATTTATGTTATTTAAATTTGGTTATGTTTTTAATTGAATTCAAGTTCATAGCACTACTAAAGATAATTTACTCAGTGTACGGATTTGTTTGTTTCCATATAAAAAGTCTCAGTTAAAGCTTAAGTGACTTCGCAATCAAGCATCCAATCCTCAAGCTCAACCCAGAAGCCATTGTGACCCTATTTTGTATGCATTTATATGTTTTGAAGTTATATGGCATTAAACTAGGTTGGTTGGTTTATAATTTAAATTAGTCTTGGCACTTTCAGTAAGTGACCTATAATGTTATTTTGGTTGAATTTCATCTTTTAATTACTAGTTAATTATGTTTGATTATGTGAGATTGAATGTGCAAATTGGTTGGTTTAATAATGATGTATTGAATGTTAAAATTTGGAATTATTTGAATGTGTTGGATGAATATGATCTGTGGTACATTAATGTTAAAATTTGGAATTATTTGAATGTGTATAGGTAAGTCAATTGGATGAATATGATCTATGGTACATTTTAGGTATGTTTAGGTTCATTTGGTTAAGGCTTTGGAAATTTAAAGTGCATGATTTTGACCATTTGGTCATTGAGTCTCAAGACATGTTAGCTTAAGGTCTCGAGACATACTTGTATAGTCTCGAGATAGGTGACCTTTATCTTAAGACAGAAGAACATCAAAAGTAAATAGATTTTGCCCTGCACCAGGTCTCGAAATAAGAACCCATTATCCCAATACATTCAAACATCGAAGCAAAAATAGAAAAATAAGGGAAATTGGTCTAAAGACCTAGTCTCTAGACATGAAGGACATTGTCTCTAGACATGACATGTAATGTCTCGAGACATGTTGACTCTGAAGCCAATAATTCCAAATTAAATTATGGCGTGTCTCGAGACATAACCTTGAATTTTAACATTTGAGTTTGGATCCGAGTTTATCCGTAAAATCTCGTAAATTGATGAATTGGAAATCAATGATTGTATAAATGCATGCATATGAAGTACTTGATGATTGAATTGAATATATTTGTGTTTTAGTAGTTTGAGTTGTTTCAACGACATAATATGACATTACACATTCGGATCTGACAACTAGGTCGAGTGTGAGATGTTACATCAACATGTCCTAAGAGCCACCATTGTTAAGGCAAAACTATGTTCCTTGAGAAAGGATTTATTTGACTAGGTATCCTAACATTACTAATCTAGAAATAAAAATGGATGCTACTACCTTTTATGTTTACAAATAAAGTCTTTAATATTTATTTACCCTCTTTAATTAATTAGTGCAAGATGTTACTCCGCAGTATTGCATTAGGTTACTTAAGCATGTCAATGCCTTAACTCGACTTGGAAGCAATTTCCAACCTAATTAATCTATAGTTGAAGACATTGCAATTCGAAATTTATTTTGGTTATGGACGACTCCTCCTAATTATTTAATTTCTTTATTAGCTAGTGATATACAAGGTAGTTTCTTGTATCGAACAATTTCTTAATTTTGGTTTAATGATAATTAATTCCCTTATCTGAAAAAAAAACTTAAATTATTGGATAATTAAAAAAATTATATTTTTTTGTTGTTGTTTTGTTTATTTATTTGAGTGGAAGCATTTTTATTGTAAAACTGGTTATTTTAGAAAAAAAAATAGTAAACTTTTTAAGACGAAATTTTGTCTCTAAAAATGAATAATTTTTTTTAGAAGATATTTTATAGACATATATTTGATTAGTTCTTTTTTAAAAAAATATTTTTATCTTTTAATAATAATTTATTGGCAAAAGTAAAACGGAATTACAATTTTTAAATATTTTAAAGAATGTTAAATTCTGTGATTAGTCATTGTGTTATATGTGAGTTGTGAATTTAATTTTTATATTTTAATTTAATAATTTTTAGTTTTTGTACTTTTTCAAATTTTAAAGTTTCAATTGAAATAATAGTAACTATTAAATTTATTAAGTTCTGCAATAAATATATTATTATATATGTAATGGTATGTTAGTTTGTTATTTTTCAGATTTTTTTCACAAAAAATTATCTAATAGATTTAATGATTATTGTTTGCATAAAACTAAAATTTAAAAAAAAATAGAAACTAAAAATGATCAAATTAGAAAACATTGGCTAAACCTACAACTTTATATAGATGTTAATAATATCAAAATTTAACCAAATGAATTTAACTATGATTGTGTAATCAGAATTAAAATTTCAAAATTCAAAAAGTATAAGAACTAAAATTAATCAAAATAAAGTAAAAAAACTAAATCAACAATTTATGCAGAGTCGGGGAGTGCTAGTAAAATTTGACCTTTAAAGAATCACATGTTTCACCTACTGTTCTTTTTTGTTCAAACTTGACTCTGTTACTGAATCATCACTCATTTTGGTCTTTGTAACTCCAAATCAGTGTCATCAATAAACTTTCAAATTTTAAAACGTAAAGCGACAAACAGTAAGATTTATATGAATATCCTCTCAATGAAAAAAAAAAAACTAAATTATCCGATAAATTTTAAAATTTCAAATTCAAGTTGCTAAAGAAAATTGTTAATGGATTTTAAAATAATGTTTAAGCAAGAAAAAAAACGATTAATAAACATTTCTTGAATTTAATAAAAACAATACCTTAAATTTAAAAAAAAACTTTTTTTTTACTTCGCCATATCTATAAAGACTAATTAACTAAAATTCTTCTTAAAAAATTAAATTTCACTGCAAAAGAAATTTATCAAAAGTTAAAAATTCAAATATTTATGGTGTTCCGTTGAATCATCAGGTAAGGGATTTCATGCTATTAATCCTGATTTCTGAAAGGAGGAAGTGAATCGTATGATTTGGGAATCATTAGTACGAAGCAGATGGTACTTATTGGAAGCAAGCAAAATCATGTCAAGTAAGATGGATGATGAACAGATGGGAAACCCAGAATAAGATACAAATAAATAAATACCTACAAAATCGATTAAGAGTCGGCCATCGCAATACCGACC
The DNA here is from genome assembly GCF_007990345.1 of Gossypium hirsutum. Classification (NCBI taxonomy): domain Eukaryota; kingdom Viridiplantae; phylum Streptophyta; class Magnoliopsida; order Malvales; family Malvaceae; genus Gossypium; species Gossypium hirsutum. The sequence continues at coordinate 96,283,922 of NC_053426.1, read as the reverse complement.
TGCCGGCGCATGGAAATAGGTCTCTCCGTTAGGGGCAGGGGCTTGTCCAAATGCAGCTGATAGACCGCCGGTGTCGGAATTTGAGTCACCGAAGTTGAAGATGGCTGGAAAGTTGCAAGGCGCTGAAGAACTGCTGGAACTTGGCAGCAATGTCATTGAAAATATAAGGCCAATGATAACTTTTTTGAAACTGTGAGGTTCCATGACTCTGAGAGAGACAGAGAGAGAGAACGCGCGCTAGAAATTTAAGAATTTATAAAATTACTGAGCTTTACACTTATTTAAATCCGTCTATCCTTATATTTAGCAATGATAACCGGATCCTGTTCTCAAGTTTGAGGTGAAAAATGATTCTAAATTTTACTAAGTCTAATTCAGATAAAAAATATCAAACTTGAGTTTAAATAAAGTAATAAAAAATTATATATTATTATTTTTATATAAAAATAAATTTAAAAAAATATAATACATTAAATACACTAAAAATATTAAAATAAATATTTCTCAACAAATAAAAAATACATTAAAAAAGTTTATATACTTAAAAATACTAATATAATTACAACTGAGCAAGTAAATATCTCTAAAATAGAATAATAAAACAAAAGTTTTATAATATCCAAATAATAACAACAAAATAATAACAATATAATAACAAAATGGTAGCAAAACAACAATAAAATGGTAGCAGGAAAAAAATTTTAAGCAGTTTGAGTCGGGCCTAGGCCAAAAAATTATTACTCGAGGCTCAGTTCATTTAGAAAATAGTACTCGAGGCCCAGTTCATTTAGAAAACAGACATTATTTTTTTTAAAAACATATTTTTCGAGCCTATATTTTTGTCCAAATCCTCTTACTTTTCAGGTAGGCCTTTGGGTCTGGACTGGTGGACCGACCTATGATTAAATCTAAGTATAATATGGTACAAATACCATACAATAATTTAAAAAAAAAACAAAAATGAAGACAACAGTAAAAAATATATTTTTATATTAAGGTTCCTAAAATATATTAAATTATTGATACTTATGATTTTAATTTGGGATAATAGAATTTTTGGTCTTTAAATTTGGCAATTAGATCTATTTAGGACTTATTTTTTTTTAATTCAATTTGATATTTAAACTTGACAACTAAATTCATTTTGTTCTCTGAACTTGAAAAATATAAAAATCTAATGATGTGACGTTTTGAGATTGTGTCACATCATCATTTGAAAATTAAAATTTTATATAATTTTTAGGTGATTACGTGATACAATCTTAGAGTTTCCCATCAATATTTTCATAATCGAACCAATGGTTGAATCGTTCAAGCCACTAGTTCTCGATTTAATCGATTTGATCAGTTTAACTATTAGACCAACAATAATTAAATAATTAATTAAAAATTCATAAAAAAATTATTAAACATGTTCAAGGTTTTTATCCCAGTTTTTTTTATCCATTTCAAACAACTTTCAATTCAATCCCTTTTTTTGAGCAATATGCCAACAGGTTATCAACCAATTCAGTTAGACCGGTCAATCTAGTCATGTTCCAAAAATACTAATTAAATCATATCTTGACAAAATTTAAATTTAGAGATTAAAATAGACCTATTTATCAAATTTATGTATCAAAATAAAAAAAAATACAAATACTAAAATAGATCTAATTGTAAAGTTTAGAGTTATATTTTCCTTTTAACTTTAACTAAAATCCAAATATTTTTACATTTAATTGAGCTAAATCTCACTTCATTAACCGCATCACGAAGCCCAATTTATAGTGTCAATTAATACATTATAGTTGATTTTGAAATTGGAATTGAGTTAGTATATTTCTTTTTCCATGCAATGAGACAAGAACATGCTTGTCACGTGACTAGTTACGGAAAATTTTTATTTATTTCTTTTTTCTTCCTGCTTTACATCGGTATTGCTTTGTCTGTTTATTTATTTGTTTATCTTCTTTTCTCGTCTCCCTCTCTTCCAGAACTCTTTTACCCCTTTTTTTTTTTTCTATTCTTTAGTTGTCTTCAGACACCGTCAGTATCCGTTTCTAAGCACATGTGTCTTGGTCGTGTTAGAACCATATCCGATATTTTTATTTTATCTTTTCGATCATGGTAGAGCCATATTTGATATTTTATTCCGTGCTTCTTAGTTGGACGTTCTTGATAGTAGTTTATGGCTTGTACATAAAACTTAGAGAAAAGATTGTATAAAATATAGATGTTCTCTTTTTAATAGTTTAATGTTATATAAGTGATTTCATTCTAAATTTTAAGATTTTTATTTGAATTTAATTTTTTTCAAGATGAAAATGTTGATTTAATATTAAACTATTAAAAATATATAAACAACGTGACGTCACTTTTTCATACAATCATTTTCCCTAAAACTCAAATATCATATTTTATAAGGTAAAGTATCAAAGTGGTCACTAAGCTATTTATTTCATTCTATTTTGGTCATTTAATTATTTTTATTTTTATTTAATCACTAAATTTTTTAAAATTAAATATTTTAACCACTCTCCCATTAATTGATGTTAGATGGGCTTTTATTTTATTAGTCTACTAATAAATTTAGTCATATAATATTTACATATTTTATCTTTTTAATTCTAAATATAAAAAAAATTTAACAAACTTAACCCTCAATATTTATAAAATTTGTCATTTTAGATTAAATTTAATAAATTTAATCAACATTAACAAATTTTTATTTTTAAAAATAGTGTAAATTTAACCCAAAAAAGAAAAACTTTCTATTTGGTAAAGCGCTTTTTTTTTTCTTTTTTTTTTTTTGCAATTTTGGGTTTCCTTTCTGGCAACCTTCTTCGACCAGCCGTGCGGAGACCTTAGGGCTGACCTTCGGCATCTCCCCATCTTCTCTCCTTCCTCTCCCTTCCTTCTTTCCCCTTTTTCCCCATTTTGTCTTCCTTTTGGTTTTCCTTTCACTGCCGTCAACATGTCTATAGGTGTGTCTGTTGACACCACCCCTCTGCCGGTAGTAACGTCACCACCCTTCACTATTTCCTATCTCCCTTCCCTTGTCTTTGCTATTTCCTTCCTCATTCTCCTTTTGATGGTTGTTGTATCAGTTCCCCGGAACAATTTAACTTCTTTTGTTTTGAATAAAATCAACTGAGTTTGTTAATTTCTTCTTTCTTCCTTCTCTTTCCACTAGGTGCAGGTGAGTAAGCTTTAAAAATAGAGTATTCAAAGTTATAGGATATTAGATTTAATTAAATACAATTTAACTATTTCCTTTTCGTAATTAAATTTGACTTATTAAGATTTTGATTAATCATGGGTTTAGAAAAATACTTAATTAAATCCGATTTGGATGAAACCACATTCTAAGATTTTCAAATAAATTCTGAGTTTGAATTTATTTATTTATTTCACCTGTGATGATTTAAGTTATTTTCAAACAAAGTTAAAATTCTCTGACTTTCCCAAAAAATACAGACAAATGTCATGTGAAAATACATCCTTTTATGGTATATTACATATATATATATATGGTTTAGGGTTTATATTTATATATATGTATACATAATTTAACCCCGGAATCAAGATTCCAAAATCCACTCCATATGAACCAACGATGTTAGCAGCAAAATTTAAGCATGAAAAAAGAAGAAGCAAATTTGAAGAACTCAATGAAGAAGAAACCCAAAATTTCTTTTGATTTCTTGTTTAGGAAAGTTTAATTATTTCATATATATATACATATATTTAGAATTTATATATTTTTATAATTTTAAAATATTTTTTAATTTTTTAATTTATATTTTAGATTTATATATATTTCTATTTTTATGTACTTCTTTCTATTTTTATAAATGTTTAAAGTTTATATATATTTGATAAAATAAATTTTATATATTTTATTAAAAATGTCATGCGCCATTTGGTTAGGTAAAATAGTTTACAATTTTTTAAACACTCGTTAAAAATGTGGATAAAAAATCATAACGGAATAATATTTTATGTAATAAAAATAAAATTTAGCCTTCAACCTTTATAAATTTTTTTTAAAAAAGCTGCCATTTTGTATTAAGAGTTAAAATTTTTGAATTTTTTAAAATTTGAACTAAAATGACAAATTTTGTAAACATTGAGGGCTAATTTTGTTAAATTTTTTATATTTAGGATTAAATTGATAGAATATTGTTGTACCTTCTCCATGTGTCCTCAACGGGCAAACCACATATTATACATGTATCCCTATTCAGCAAACCTCCTATCAAGCGAACCTTAAGCCACAGTCAACACCGTGACAGATCGTTGCAAGGCCACCTTTGCTGAGCACACATAGGGTCTTAAACTCATTGATTACCTAATTTTCCTAAGAAGTCATATCAAGAAAACAAGGTATAACTCTAATGTTAGTAAACCCTCCATGGACTCCATTGTTTCCGATATATAAGCCCAACCATAACATTTAAGAAGCAAGAGTGACACAGAGAAACTAAGACACTTAACTCCATCTAAACCAATCCCACCAAACGACCATTCAATCCATCGAAATTGATGGCTCTCTACCCTAACCAAGGGTGAACCACCACCATTATACCTATCTCCTCTTTCTTATTGATTTTACTTGTCAACAAATGTGTAAATATTAGATGACTAAATTTGTCAATAGACTAATAAAAAAAAACTCACGTTAGCTTTCCATCACTCATTTAATTGCAACTAATGGGAGAGTGACTAAAATATTTAGTAATTACATAAAAAAAACTAATAATTGAATGACCAAAATTGAACAAAATCAATAATATAATGACTATTTTTGTATTTTACCTTATTTTATATTACATTTTACATAGACAATTATTACATTAACCCTTAAACCATGTTGGGTATCTTGATCATTCTTGTGTTGTATATGTTCAAATAAGTGAACATGGGTTGACTTTTCGAGAGACCTCATCGTGCCATCTGTAATATTTAATGGGAGGCTTCGATGTTGAAAACTATATTGCACTATTTAGGGTCAGTTTAGTATTGCTTTTAAAAAGTGTCTATTTTTTAAAATTTTGGTTTAAGATTTTAGTGTTTAGTATTACTGTCAAAAAGTGCTTTTAAGAAATAAAATGTTCATTTTAAATATGTAGTAAAGTAAAAAAAATCATTTAAATAATGTTTAAGTTCATTAATTTTGCAATATTTCAATAAAATTATAAAAATAATTTGTTATTACTCATTATTTATATTTTGATATATGAAATAAAAATTTAAATATTTTTAAGCAATTAATATTATTTATTTGTCTTATGATGATATGTTTTAGAGTTTGCTACGATAGCACGAAATTCATCTGCCAAAATTGGTAGGAAAAAATCTATAAGGTTTTGATCTTCGCCAATAAGCAACGCTTATATATTCCAAAAAGCAAGAATTTCAAGAGCGATAACAACAATGATTGGATTTTGTTTATTTTTTCAATCAAAGGCGATGTTTAAGAAGTAGTCGGTGTTTATATATTCCAAGAAAGTAAGAATTTCAAGAACGACAACAACAATGATTGGATTTGGTTTATTTTTTCAATTGAAGTCAGTGTTTAGGAAGAAGTCGGCGCACAAGGAATACATTCGTCAATGGAGAAAGACATGGCAAGGTTATGTCTTGATGACGAGGAAGAAGAAATTATACAATTTGGGGTGGAGCATAGTATGTAAAAATCAGGTTATGATTTTTATTTAGTTGGCTACTATCTAACAACAAGTGTGGTCCACTTTCCTTTCATGAAAAATAATATGGCTAACTTGTGGCATCCTTTGGAGGGAATACAAATATCAGATTTAGGAGAAAAGTGCTATTTTTTTTCTTTAATGTGGCACACCATGGACCTTCAATAACCACCTTCTTGTGTTGTACTGATTGAGGGAAGGGGAAGACCCGAATATTGTTCTTTTGGTTTTCTTGGATTTTTGGGTTCAAGTACATGATCTTTCGCCAAGATTTTTCTCAAAAAGCGTGGTGAAACAACTTAGAGATTTCGTAAGGAAATTCTTAAAGTATGATGCAAGACAGTCAAGTCAGAATTATAAAAATTTTATGAAAATTAGGGTTCAATTGGATATAAGGAAACTAATAAGAAGAAAGAAAACATTAATGGCATCACAATCAAATCTTTGTATGTGAAATTCATATATGAAAAATTGTCTCTATTATGTTTCTTGTGTAGGTGTTTAAGGCATGGAGATAAATTCTGTCGGAAAAGCATAAATATTAGGGCTAGAAAAGTAAAGTATGGATGGGATATGTCCCTAAAAGCACAACCAAGAAGGGCAATGATTACTCCAAGTATTTGGTTGAGGGAGGACAATGATGGAGGAAATTTTAGGGACTTCATGGGAAGACAAACGGTTGATAGAAGTGGTAAACTGACAGGGAATTTTACACTATGAAAAAGTGAAATCTTTATGAGCTCTACTTTAGGTTTCAACTTGGAAGGAAGATGGACTCAAGATAAAACAAATGAATTAAATCCTCCGGAGGAACGGAAAGAGAAGGTATAGAGGATGATAGTGACTAATTTCCAATTGTAAATAACTAGGGCAAGAAAAGACCTAGGTCAAATAAACAAATTACAGAAAAAGCTATAGGGATGGCTAGACTACAGTAGATAGAAAACACGAAGAGATTTGTAACAAACAAATATCGATGGCTAATAATAGAAAAGTCAACCGGACACAATGAAAATCTTAAGTTGGAACGTTCGTGGTTTGGGAAGTCTGCGGGGCGTAAGAAGGCTTCAATACTCGCTAAAGCAACATAATCCCCAAGCTGTCTTCATTATGGAGACAAAGCTAGATAGTACGCGAATGGAGAGAGTTCGAAGACAATGTGGTTTCTATAATGGTATTGATGTACCAGCCTTAGATACAAGGGGTGGGTTAAGTCTAGAGTGGAAGGAAGATTTGTCCATCAATTTAACAAGTTATTCTATTAATCATATTGATGTTGATAGTGAAGGAGATGAAGATGAGCCAAAATGTGAGTTGATAGGTTTCACTGGGCCTTAGAAGCTCGGGAAAGAAGTGACGTATAAGATCTTTTAAGAATGTTAGAAAGAGAGCAATTCAATCCATGGCTGGTTTGTAAGGGTTTTAATGAGATTCTTTATTCTTTTGAAAAATGAGGAGGATTACCAAAGGATGAAGAATGAATGGAGGAAATTAGAAAGTGCTAGAAAACTATCATTTTGAGGATATAGGGTATGTAGAGCACTGGTTCACTTGGGAGAGGGGAAACCTTCCAGAAACAAATATAAAGAAACGTTTCGAAAGAAGGGTGGCAAATTTAGAATGGATTAACTTATTTCCCGGATATACAATCAAACATTTGTTACATTCTTTCTTTGATCATTGCCCTCTATTATTTCAAACTAAACTAGAAAAAACAAATAGGACAAGGATAGCTTTAGATTCAAAGCATGATGGACTATGGAAGACTCTTGTGAAGAGGAGGTAAAATAACTATGGGAGCAAAGTAGGGGAAGTGTGGTGGAGCGGTTTGAAGTTTGGGAAAAGGGCTTACAAAGATGGATAGTAGGAATAAAAAAAAACTGAAGAAGGAATTGTTAAGACGATTGCTCGCAAAATTAGATGATTTTGATAGATTGGAAAAAACGGATGAAAATTTAGCAGAGCTAATTGACACAAATATACAATTGAACTTGGAAATTGAAAAGGAAGAAAGATATTGGGAGCAAAGACCAAGAGCGAATTGGTTAAAAATAGGAGATAAGAATACAACATTTATCCATAATTTTGCATCACAAAGGAGAAGGATAAATCGAATTGATGAATTAGAGAACGAATAAGGAAAGACAATTGTAGATCAACAAGGAATAGTAGTTGTTACAAAGAGGTGCTTTGAAAATATTTTTTCTTTAGGTGGTATTGGCAATTTGGACTATATCCTTTTTGGTATTGAAAATTGTATTACGACGAGCATGAATCAAGGGTTGACTACTAAATATACAATGGAATAAATTGTCCTTGCGTTAAAAACCATGCGGCCGACAAAAGTTCTTGGAAGTGATGATTCTTGATATTATTTTTTCAAACATATTGACATATTATAGGAAAGGAGGTTGGGGAATTCTGCCTTGATATTCTGAACAAAAGAGGGCTCTTTTGAAAGTGGTAATATGAAAAATATAGTTCTTATTCCAAAGGTGGCCCAACTAACAAACCTCAAAAACTTTCATCCTAATAGTCTATGCACAGTTCTTTATAAAATCATATAAAAAACGATAACAAATTATCTCCAAAAAGTTTTACATATATGTATTAAGGAAGCCTAAAGTGCATTTGTTTCATTATTGATAATATTTTGTTTGCATATGAATTGATGCACACTTTCAAACAACGAAGGATGGGACAATACAAAGGCTTAGCACTAAAATTAGACATGAGTAAAGCATATGATAGAGTTGAATGGACGTTTCTAGAAAAAGTTATGCTAAAAATGGGCTTTACAGAGTCCCTTGTGGATTTAATCTTAAGATGCATCATCCTGGTAAGCTATTCGGTATGTATAAATAGAGAGATGGGGGATCAATTTAAACCAACTAGGGATTGGGAAAATATCAGATTTTATTTTTTTATTTTTCGAAAAGTCGATTTCTATTCCCAAGTTTTGACGTTTTTCCCATTCTCTCTGCCATTCTCTCTTCCCCACTTGTTGCCAAAATTTTCTTGGAATTCCTTTCCTTTTTACATTCCTTCGTCTTCTTTTTCATTTTGTGGTTCCCCAATCTATCTTCGTTTGCGCAGTTGTCAACCTTGTAATTTAGTATTATTGGTAAGCCTTCGGTATGTGGTTTATTTTATTTTTGGTTTATGAAAAGTGATTAAATGGGATTTATACTATATTTGGAAAAGGTTGGAGATTGTCGGTCGATGTTGAAGTTGTGTGGAGGCGTTGTTACTCGATCGAAGGTAAGGTTCCTAAAGAGTTATCGTGTGACTGTCTTGTTATAGTTTTTTTTAAGCTTCGCTAGTAACACTGAAATTGGGATTAAATTATAACAATATTTAGGTTCTGGAGTGCTCAAAGTTTGGTTTAGCTTCAAACGAAACCAGGTGTGTACCCGAAACGTAGAAAACAGGATTCGGCATAAAGCTAAAAAAATGATTTTTTTGATGCCACACGGGCGTGTGGTCGCCCGTGTGGAATTCTGGGCTAGGCAGTGTGATCTTCACGGTTAAGGCCAATTTGGGCCGGGTGGGCAACACGGATGCGTTGGCCCACACGAGCAGGCCACATGGGCGTGTGGGCCCATTTTTCTAAAATATTTTGTCAGGTTGCACGGGTCGCCCTAGTTGACTGTAAACTTACTGTAGGGTCGGTAAGCTTTACTTAGACCCCTAATTATGTGATATGATTGTAGGGTATCTGTATTGAGCTGAATATATGTTCTGTTATTAGCATATTTGCATGTCATTTTTGGTATGTTGCATTGCATTCGGGTGGGTTGATGATATATTTGGAGGAAGTATCTAAAAGGCTTTTAAGCTTGTTATCTGGTAGCTCAGCTGCAACCTCCTGACTATGTGCCGCATCTTGGTACAGCACGGTGCGTAGGGATGGGTGGGTTGATTTAATCCCCACATGGCATGTAGGGCTGGACGGAGATGATGTGTAGAGGCTGGTGGGTAGGATTCTGATTTACTATATCTGCATTCTGTATCTGATATAGGCCAAGGCTCTAATATAATTGTAAAACTATATCCGATTGGGCAAAGGCCCAAACCGAATATGTAATGGGCTCAGGCTCAGACTCAGGCTCAGCCTATATTTGACTGTATTCTGATATGTTCTATATGCTTATTTTCTGTGGAGATTACACACTGAGTTTGAGAAAACTCACCCTTTCTGTTTAATCTGTACAGGTAATCCCCAGACTTGACGGATTGGTACGACGAAGGACTCGACGGTGGTCACACATAAATTTTAGACTGTTTTTCATAAATTTTTAGATTTTATTACTTATTTGGGGGTTTGATGTAAATTTTGGACTTGGACTGTTTGGTTTTAAGTTTGGGACTTTATACTATTCTTATGGGACTTTAAACTGCAACTCAACAAAATACGGGTTTTCTCTAAAAACTAAGGTTTTTGTAAATAAAAATGGTTTTTCCTAAAATAGTTGGTTACAAAAGCTTCCGTTTAAAAGACAAGTTTTGAGGCAAATCACCTAGAGCAGGTTCTTTCAAATTAAATAAAAGCTACTAAATTGGAATGGTTTTTAACTTGACAAGTTAGATTTCAAAAATCCACTCCATGTAACACCGTTAGATTTAGCCATAACGTCTAATCCGAGTTTGGGGTGTTACAACTAGAATATCAAATGAGTTTCTGGCTTAATAGATCAATTGTCAAATCGCTGGAATGAGGAATTAGTCAGCATCATTTGTGAGGAAGATGTGGAAAGAATATTATGTATACCTCTCCTAGTTGATCAACATGAAGACAGGTTGGTATGGTGCGGAGAAGCCTCAAGAAACTATTCGGTTAGTGGTTACAAAATCTTATTACAAAATGACAACAGATATTTACAAATTCGCCAAAATAATGACAAACTGGAGTACAAAAAATTATGGCTACTAGATCTACCCTCTAAAATCAAAACTATGGTATGGAAGTCTATACACAACTATGTAATGAATATATTCAACCTATATCAACGGAGGTTAGTAAGCTCGACTGATTGTCCAAAATGTCAAGGCCATACGGAGAGTGTGGAGCATGTCTTTAGGGACTGCCTTGCAGTATCAAAAGTTTGGTCAAAACTACAGATTGAGTGGCCACAAGAGCAAAATTATACGCAGTGCAATGAATGGAATAGTTTCTTTTTAATAGCTATTCGAACCAGAAATGCAGAACAATTGCATGTAATATATAGGCATTATGGACAACAAGACATAAATTATTTCATGAGAGAAAACAAAAAACTGGAGAGGAGATAAAATGCTTTATTAAAAATTATTTACTAGAATTAGAAGGAATCAAGAATAAGCCACTTGTTCGAAGAATAAAGATTGAACGGTGGAGACCACGGGAGCCCATGCATGTCAAGATAAACTTTGATGCTGCATATCAACAACAAAACAAGAAATAGTGGTTTAGGATGAAGAAGGTCAGGTTTTAAAAGCTAAAATATATAAAACAAATACATATCAAATTAGACTTGCTCATGAGCTAGGCCACCCAGCCTGACCCGAAGGTTTGTGCAAAAATATAGGCCCAAAAAATGGGCTTGGGCAAAAAAATAAGGCCTGTTTTAGAAAAGGGTTAGGCCTCGGGTAAGACATTTTTGGCCCAATCTCGGTCCAACCCTAATTCACTAAATAGCAAAAAAAATACTATTTTGTGTTATTTTAATGATATTTTCTTGTTGTTTTCTACCTATTTTGCTACCCTTTCACTATTATGTTGGTATTATTTTGTTGTTATTGTTTGGATATTATATAGCACTTGTTTTATTGTTAATTTTGTTATTATTTTAGAAACATTTTCTTATTAAGTTGCATCTATTTTAGTATTATTTAAGTATACATATTTTTTAAAATTCATTTTCAATTTGTTCGGAAATATTTATTTTAATATTTTTAGTATTTTTGATGTTATATATATTTAAAAATTATGTAAAAAATAATATAATATAAAGAAATTTAATATGGGCTGGCCAGGTCAGGCCTGGGTTTTAGTATTTTTATTTGGGCCGGGCTTGGGCAAATTTTTAGGCCCATTTTAGTGCCAGACCAAGCCTAAGCCTAGCAAATGGGCCTAAGCTTCTGCTTGGGTCCGGCTCGACCCATGATCACATATATACCAAATGTATTTGCAGCAGAAGCCTTGGCTTGTGTACAAGAAATCCAATTTGGAGCCGAATCTGGTTATTTAGGAGTCAACATCGAGGGTGATGCCCTATCAATATTAAGAAAATTGCAGGAAGACTTAGACAATAGATAAAAAATCAAAGCCTATATTCTTAATGTTAAGCGCCTAAAGAGAAACTTTATTAACTGTAAATTCAAATATGCTTCAAGAATAGGGAATAATATGGCACCTACCTTTGCGAAAGAGGGATTAAGGGTAAGAGACGATACTTATCTGAATAACGGACTTTCTGGGGCGGTGTTAGCTGCTGTGGCAGAGGGATTGTCGAGGATTGCTACGCAATAGGTAAGAGACTTCAGTGAAAAGGAAGAACAGTATGCGGGGATCGAATGAGATAGTACATCTGGAGCAAAGTCCAGAAACAACAAAGTGAGTGGGTCAGAGAGGTAGATGCTGAAGAAGAACGGTTTGGGAAAATGGAATGGAAATGGTAAGAACTAGGTAAAGGCATTTTAGTATGGGCAGATTGGTAAACGAAACCGAATTAGGGAAGAGAACTTGGCCATGGCTGGGATGCCCTGAGAAACAAAGTTCTAGAAAGGTCGGTCAGAGGATGGGAAATGATGAGGAGAGTGACCGACAAGTTTTGATGGCTAGTTATGAAGGAAAAATGTAGGATTAAGTTTAAAATAAGGACTTTTAGGCTGATAGGGCTGTAATGGGCTAAAATTGCCCGGCCCAAGACCCATAAACAATAAACAAAAAAGAGACCAAAATAGTCCAATTTTTATGCCCAAAAATACAAAAAAATAGAAACCCAAACCACTACCCAAACCTTAAACCCATCAGACCTAAACCTAAAACAAACCCCAACCCCAACCTTTTCTTGTGCCGTTCTAGCAGGCCACACGCCTCTCCCGCGCATCGGACACCATCACCCCGCAACGTGCGCCGCCCCATCACGTCACGTCGGAGTCGTGCTCTATCACGCACCTGTAAACAAGCAAGAAACAGTTGTAAAAAAGGCTATAAAAGCCTTCGAAAACATTTGTAAAAGGGGGATCGATTTTTTTTTACAAAAAATATACAAGAGAAATAGAATACGAAATATAATACAAGATACACACAAAAATCAGTAGAAAAGCGACCAAGAATATTTCTAAGGTGATTATTTACTGCAATTTTGTTCTATTTTTCCTTTTTTCTCTTTTTCCATTTAGATCCACAACACATACGAAGGATCAGAGAGAGGAGAAGAGGCTTACCGTGCGTTGTGCTCGCACCGTTGGAATACCTTGTTTCTGTAATAGCCTAAATTTTTAGTGGTGTCGGAACAGTGATTCGAGATCACTAAATCCGACAAATGAGTAGAAAATATTAATAATTTAGTGAATATAAGTTAAATGTGAAGTTAGGAAAATTTTTTGAAATAGCGAATAGTGTACTAGAAATAAATATTTAAAAAAATTAGAATCGGAAACGAGGTATCGAGAGTTTAAAATTTTTTAAACGAACCATAAGTATTTTTATAAATATTTATAGAGTGTTAATAAGTTAGTATTAAAGTTTCGTCAAGAAATTTTAAAGCCCCGATAGTTAATTGAATAAAAAAGACTAAATTGTAACAAATGTAAAATTATGGAAATGATTAAATAGCTTAAATGATATAAGAAAGAGGGTTTAAAAGGCAAATAGACCCAAGGTATATTTGGGCTGGACGGCAAGGGGCATGAAATCGGCAGGAAAATTTATGAATTAAGGGCAAAATTAGAATATTGCAAAATTTACTTAATAAAGCTAGGACTAAAGTGGAATTATCTAGATTTCTCTTTATTTTTCTACATTATCATCAGCAAAAACACCATAAAAGGGTTTTCTTAAGCTGGTTTTTCATATTTTTACTGCAAGTTCAATTCTTGATTATTTCTTGAAATTTTTGTGTTTTTATGACTTTTACAACTAGGTCCACTTGTTGAATTCATTAGTTTTTGATTCTATGAAAGAAATTGGAAGTTGCTATGAATATGTGCTGGAAGTATATGATGATTTAGTATGGAATTAGAGTTTTAAATTGTTTATATGCTGATTTTATTGAAAGAATTAAATAGAAAGTGAATGTTTGGGACCTAATGGTGAAAGAGTTTGAAGTTAAGGTTTTATGTGGAAATTATGAATTTTAATAGTTGTTAAATAACTTATAATGTCTAGGTAAGTATTAATTAAGAAAAATCAGCTCAATTGAGAGGTTAATTGAGTAGGGACGAAATTTTTATTTATTAAAAGCTTAGGGGAAAAATGGTAATAAACAGCTTGCACTAAAACAATTTTGGACAGCAGCAGTAGACTAACTTTGAAAAATCACCATAAATTGTATAAATCGAATTAGAAGATGAAAAAAATATGAAATTAAAGCTTATTGAGTCTAGTTTCTTATAGAAGAAATGGTGTAAGCAATATATTTTTAAATCATGAGATATAATGAATTTTGTGAGACAAGTTCAGAATGAATTAGGGTTCCCCTGTTCTGACTTTGAAAAATCATAAACAATTGAATAAAAATAATTATGGGATTAAATTTATATGTATAGAATCCTTAATGAGTATATTTTTAAGAGAAACAAATTCAAACATATATGAATTTGTACGAGGAGATAATTAATTTTTAGTGAAGAAAGGTCGGAACTGTCAGACAGCAGAATAGGGGTGAATTTAAAGAATAAACTGTACTTATTGACTAAACCAAAAATTCTTAAAATTTTATGATAAGAAGATATGTGAGTCTAGTTTCAGGGAAAATTAGAGGATCCTAATTTGGAGTTCTGTAGCTCAAGATAAAAATAATTTAGTGACTATGACATGGACAGACAACATTGAATAAACATAGATAAATAGTGGAATTGCAGATAATGTTACTTATAAGCGGGTTATAAACATTAAGGATGTGAAATAGAATGAATGTGAAGTCAATACTGATAAGTGAAAAATTTTATATTATAGATCAAGAAATCGAGGATAAACGAGGAAAAGAGAAAATTCCGGAATAGTTCCAGAAATCTCTACAACTACTGCAAATTGTTCCGGGTAAGTTCGTACGGTTAAATTATTAAATTTCAATATTATTTTATGAATGGTGATTAATATTTATGTATATTAATTGTTGAAAATAAGTAAATTGCGTACAAAATTTATGAAATTGAACTGAGTATTTCAGAGGAACGGAACGCAGGAAATGAGTACGATCTTTCAGTGAAAAAGATGAATTGACGGTAAATCACCCAAGTAAACCGAGATTCAAGATTTGTTGCGAATTCTCGTGTTTTCTTTCTGTTGAGCTCTTACGAGCTTCCGTTAACTCATATGAGTTTCAATTAACCCTTTTGGGGTTTCAGATTAGCTCTGGTGAGCTTCAGTTAGCCTTCGAGCTTCCATTTAGCACTTATGTGCTTCAGTTAGCCTTCGGGCTTTCGTTTAGCACTTATGTGCTTCAGTTAGACTTCGGGCTTCAGATCACAATGTACTCAAATTCGTAAGTCGTTCCTTAAATAGACAAGTTGGTAAGTCGTAATTGTAACGTGTGGAAAAAGAAATGTAAGTAATGTTATCATTATTTTTTAGTTCAATTAAGTAAATTGTTTTTCAAAATGAGATTATGACTTACAGGATGAAAGTAACTTACTTGAAATGTCCATATGATTTGAATTTTGGAAACTAATATTTGGTAAGGTTTATGGTTTAAGCCGACGAACTTACTAAGCTATAGTCAGCTTACTTGTAATGTTTATTGCTCTTTGTAGATTAATGGGAGGGTCAGAGGATCGGATCATCACATTCAAGTCACACTATCTCGACTTTCCGGTAGATTTTGTTATAAATACTTTAAATGGTTTATATGGCATGTATAGGAGCTTATATGACTATGTTTTGTATCAACTCATGAATATATTAGTTAAGTTAATATAAGTTGATATATGATATGAATGGAAATTAATTAAGATGTTTAAATACTACTTGAAAGTATTAATGGATATAATGTTAGATAAAATAAGGATTAGTGATATTGTTATGAAACGAATGTGATTTGGATGAAGATTGTATTTGTTGAGTTGTTGTTGTGTTGAATTGGTTGCAAATTTGAAACTGCAAGAAAGGTCAGATGTTTCTAAAGGGGTTATATTGAATTTTTTTAAAAATAATAATAACAATAATTATTATATTACGAAAAATTTCCGGAGTACTTGAATAAGTCCCTATTCATTTATAATACGTGATTTAGGCCTCGAGGGTTCATAAAAGAGACTTAATGGTTTAATTTTAATATATTTGTTGTTTATTCATGAATTGTTTGTAAATTAACCAATATGTTCGGTAACGCCTCGTAACCCTATTCCGGTTACAAAGGGGGGTTGAAGGCCTAGACACTAGCCTTTCGGCTAGGAAACAAGGAGAGTGAGGGAATGGAGAAAATAATAAGAATCTTTTAGGGTTTTCTAAAAGCTTCTTAAATGTTTTAAAATATATATATAAAATAAAGGTTTTTTTCTTAAATTTTGAAATAGCCATATTTTGGGGGGAGGGAGAAGAAAGAAGCCCGTGTGGTGACCCAATTAATAGGCTGGGTCCGCGCATTTTTATCTTAAATGGGTAATTTCATGCCTAGTCCTTCCCATTTGCGCTAGTTTTTAATTTGGCCCTATTTGAATCCTATTTCTTTTTTAAAATTACCCCTGGATGTTGCGCATAAACTCATTTTAATCCATGCCTAAACGCTGCGTTTTGTGGGCTTGGGATATTTTCCCCATCGGTCCTTCCCTTTTGCATGCGCGCCTACTTTGGTCCCAGTTCATGATTTGTTATTTCTTGGCATTTTATGACTTGTTCCCCATGTTTCGTTTTGATTATGATTAAATCCCAAGCCTTTTATAACTCCAATTATTTTCACTTTTTTTTTGTTGTGCTTATTAAACATTTTATTACTTATCGCATTACTTCCATTATTATTATTTTGTTTTTGTTTACTATTTCACGTTTTTACATGCTTTTCAACATTGGATTGCTAATATATTATCATTATTAATATTATTCTTGCTATCATATATTATTGCTATTATCGTTACTATTAGATATTGTTATTATCATTACTATTTTCGTTATTATTTTTATTACTATTTCTGTTACTATTATTTTTACTATTATTTTACTATCATTTTTTTATATGCTAAAGTGTTTCTTTAATATTACTATTGTTTTTCGTTATTCTTATTGTTTTAAAAAACCTTTCATATGATGTGGTCTTAAAATTATGTATGATATTTAATTAGGTCACCTTTATGTATTATTACATACACAAAATTTATATTAGCTTTATCTACATACATTATAAATCTCAGGTTGTTTCATATTTGTATTCTCTTAAAAATTTACTTATATACCATCTGTTTCTTTTAAAAACTCTATTTTACCAGATTTTTAAGCACTCTCATCAATTAGTATTTTCTATATTTTATTTTTATTTTCATTCATTTTATAACCGCTCGCGTTTTAAAAAAAAACCCTCTCAACATAAGGAAATATTTCGTGTTTGGAAGTTTGAGAGATCGTACCCAATCGTGCTGGGTTTCGATTTTTTTTCATTCAACTAAAATATGGAATACCCTTGTGAAATTTCGTCCACGTTTTCTTAAATTAAAACGAGGCAATATTTTGTGTTTGGGAGTTTGAGAGATCGTGCCCAATCGTGCTGGGTTTCGATTTTTCATTCGACAAAAGTACATAATATCCTTTTGAAATTTCATCTATGTTTTCTTAAATTAAAATGAGGCAATATTCTGTATTTGGAAAATCGATAAATCGTGCCCAATCGTGCTAGGTTTCGATTTATCGTTTGGCCAAATAGCCAAATATCCTTTTTAAATTTCAAATGCATGGGTTTCGGAAATTATGAGATGATCTTATATTGAGGGTTTGAAATGTTGTATCCAATCGTGCTGGATATGATATTTTATTCCTTCTGAACGAGAGAATCTCGACTTTCAACCTAAACGTTTTTAAAGGAATCGCATTTTAAAATCTTTTTCAAATTTTCAACATTAGGACGTTAATTGATCAGTACGGTACCAATTTTGGGCGTTGCGAGGGTGCTGATCCTTCCTCGCGCGTAATCGACTCCCGAATTCGTTTTTTAGTTTTTCGTAGACCAAAAAAACGTTGTTTTAATGAACCAAAATGCTTTATTAAAATAATCGATCACAGGGTGACCTGATCACACCTGAACAAAAAAGATTGGTGGAGACAAGTCGATCCCTGTTTTTCAAAATAAAAATGGTTTCGACAAGGGCCTTGGGCAGTTTTGTTTTAGGGATTTTTGGTTAGGAAGGTGTTTAATTTGGGCTTTATGAGTTTTGTTATTGATTTATGTTTTGGTGCTATCTTTTTAATATTAAGCAATCCAACATTTTTCTTGAAAAAAATATTACTTATTTGTAAAATTAAATTGGAATATATAAATTTTATTTTAAATATTAGAATAAAACAATTACAAATTTAAATATATAATCTATATATTTGAAATAAATTTTAATAGGAGAATAATTTTATATTTAATATAAATATTACATAAAATACTTTAAATTATAGATAAGGGTTAAAAATGTCATTTAACCTCAAAAGCACTTTTCCCAACCACAAAAATCAGAAAAAATTTGTTTTTGCATTTGGGTTCAAAAATATTTTTAACTTCAAAATTTGTATATTTAGCATCACTTATAGCTCTAAATGTGCTTTTGAGGTTAAAAGTACTTTTCAAAAGTAATACTACCGAATTGAAATTTGATTATAAACCTTTGCTTGTTGTGTTGGTAACATAATCAAACCTTGAACGGACAAACAATTCCATCCTTTTGTAGTTAGGGCACTCAACTCTCTCTCTCTTTATATTATTGAAATTAGGCTATCCATCATTAATTATGGTGACTAATTCCTTAAGTAAAAATAAAAATAAAAATAGTACACTTTAATATGGGATTAGGTATTTATAATTTTAATAGAAAAATACATTTAAAAGAAGTGGAACATTATTTGGTAAAATATAAGCTTAATCTATAAAGTTTCATGCCATTAGGAAATGAATTTTAAAAGGTAGTCGATATTTAATTTAGTAAAAATAATTAAGGAAAAATTTACTTTAATAATTAAGTTAATCATTTAATGCCATAAAGAAATAAACAAAAAAAACTAATTAAATTTTAATTGAAAGATCAAATTATACCAAGCTTATCATTTTATAATCCATAATCAAACTAAAGAGATCCCAACTTAAGAATGACATAGAACTTGCTTAATCCATAAAAAAAGGAACAAAAATAGACAACTAAAAATCTAAAAAGACTTGCGTTCCCCTTCCTAGCTTAATTCCTATAGCAAGCCATGTTTAATGCCGTTGGAGGGTCTGAAAGTGAACCATTAACAATACGTTCAAATATGTACTTATTAGCAGCTTCAGTGAAATGAACCCCGTCCCAGTTTACGTAAGTCCAAGGATCTTTGCAAGGAGCTCCCACCAACACTTCTTTCCCATGTTTGTTAACCTTTGCTCCACACCCCAAGTTCTTGTTATAATTGTACTTCCCACCATGGCCACAGCATGTTCTAAGAGGGTGCTTGAACCCTGAAATTTTTTCATATCAATCCAATCCAATTGTCAAATCCAGAACCTTCTATGAATACTTCAACCCTGTATTTGTTATGAAGTTTTTAGTTGTTTCATAAAGGGACTCACTCACCATGCTTGCTACCTTGGCTAATTAGGGAGTATTTCACTGAGTAGACATCAACGTAAGTGATTGCAGCATGGGGCAAATTTTTGCGTAACTGTTCCACAATCTTTTTCAATCCACGGTTGAAAAACTGAGCAACTTCATTGAATGGAGAGGCGCATCCATAGTCATCAATTTGACCTGCTAAGACCGGGATACGCTCCATTACATATGGTAAACACCCAACAGGACCTGTATTGTGTATCCAAAAGTATCTCCCTCCTTGGTTATATATATACTGCACAATTTCAGGTTTCAAAGTAATAATCAATGCTAAGTTATATTCAAACATTTGATTCAACGATTAGTGATTAATCGAATATTAGGTTAGCTTTACTGGCCTGAATTATTGTCTGGAACTGATTAAGCACATCGGGAACATAGGCTTTAACTTCATCAGTAGACATGTTTGAGAAGTAACCAGCAGTGAGATCATTTTGGCCGATGTCAAAGGTGTATAAGGCATTTGAGAAGTGTTCTTTCTTTGGCATTAAGATTTCAAAAACCCCACCTGCACAACAGGAGAAATTGGGTGTGTGTTTTCTTGCAGAAATTGAGAAATAAGTTAAATGAAATGTAGTACTTAAAAGATGACCTCTTTTACGTACAACTTGTGTCCTTGCATGGAAATCATTGAACTCGTAAAATTGAACGTTCAAGGAGATAGGGCTGAAACCGCTTTGTTGCAGAGTTGTGTTTTGAGGTCTAATGGTGGATCCAGCAGTGGCAAAGTTAGCTCCATGGCTAAAGTTAGTCCCCACAGAGTCAAGAAATGCACTTAGGTATGGCAACCCAAGGCTCTCGGCTGAAAAAGGAATTAAGATCAAAACCCCTTAGGTGTTTTCTTGGTTTGATATTTTCAAGTTTTATCTGTTATCAATCATAATCAAAGAGAAAAAGGCAATATTCTTCACGGATTACAATAATTGAAATCGAAACAGGACAACAAAGACCCATGCTCCCAAACCCACTTCTTTTTATCTGCTTGTATTTGATAAGATCCAATTTGCGCGTGCTACACCTTTTTATGGAGATAGGAGTCTGAGAAATGGGACCAGGGAGGGACATCTCAGACAGGGACATTAATGGTTGTTTTAGACGGTAAAACTAGTTTACTTTCGCTAAGCATCGGTGGATGCCAATAATTTTATGATGAACTATATACTAATAGAATCATTCTCTCACTCAATTGGATCATTAATATTCCCGGATTAGATCTGTGGGTATCAATTTCTTTTTAGTAAAAAAAGAAGCTAATTATAACTGGTCATGACTAAATTAGTAATAGTCACCGATGTTTTTTTTAAGAGACCCTGAACAATTTGATTAGGAGAATACTCATAAATTTTCAGACTAATAGGATTATTCTTGTTTAACTTTATCAAAAAATTTGTAATCGCTTATCGTGAGTATCAATTTAAAAATCATTAGATAAAGATTTTTGGTAACAAACATCAGTAATTAATTCCTCTGAAGAAAGGACAATTATGAGGAATAATCACAGATAATGCTGACTAATATGATCGATGAATGATAAAGTAAAATATATGCAGCTAAAACAATCTTTGATATCGTGGTTTCATGATTTAACCCAAATATATTGAAAAATGACCCCAGAAAACTTAAAACAAGTTCAGGGTAATATCAAACAATCTTCAACGTTTAGACTGCAGTCATGCAATTTCTGATAGATTTTGACATTTTTGTGTTATGGGGAAAGTATCAGAATTTAGTAAGGTGGGGGTGTAAAAAGAGTACCTATGAAGTCGATCAAAAGGCGACCATCGGTGTAGCGGCCAGCGGGGCCGCCAAAATAAGAGAACCCATTGGGAGGAGGAGCTTGGCCAAATGCTGCTGACAAGCCTCCAGTGTCGGAGTTTGAGTCACCAAAGTTGAATATTGCATGGAATCGACATGGCTTTCTGGCGAGCACCAACGACACTGGTGCAAGGTTAGTTAAGGAGATAGCAAAGATCGTGATAACAAAAATGGAAGATAGACCAAAGGCCATGGAGGAGGGAGAAAGTAAGAGTTATCCAAAACTGCTGTAAGGGAGAGTTTAAGAATGCAAGTCAGGAGAAACTCAGTGAAGAGTTGATGTCTACTTATAAAAGTTTAACAGCTTGGGATCAACTATGATTTTGTTACATTTGTTACGATTTTCCTTTCTTCACCAAATATTTTACTGATTTCATAATCTCTTAAAATTTGACTTACATGTATAATTTTTTTATACAGACTTATATGGATAACTAATCTTTAAATTATATAACCTTTTCCAATTTTTCACTTACACTAGTAACTTTTTTTTTTATCAACATAGTACGAATTAATAAGAACATCACAGGTGTTGCATTCGTATTTGTTAAGAAATGGCTTAAAATTGGTAGTGGATTGTTGTTGTTGGTAGTGGGTTGTTGGTGGTAGTGGATTAGTGGATGGTTGTTGGTGTCCATTTTCAACCACAAATCTTTGCCAAAGTTTTGGACAATTATGTCCTTGAACTCTCTTATAAATAGAGAGGTTCATTAGCCATATTGATCATCCCAAACCAAGAGAGAGCAAAGCTTGTTCTTTGAAAGCTAGGATTTTAGCTTTCGGGTTTTCTATAGGGGTTGAGAGTTGTGAGGTTCTCGGGTTGTGTCTTGAGTGTAAAACACTTGTAATCTTCATCTTGTTATAATGAAATTTCTTTTCGCCTCTGCCCGTGGACGTAGGCATTAAAGCCGAACCACGTAAATCCTTGTGTTCACTTTATTTTTCGTTCCGGTCAATTTACTTGTAGTCATATCGGAGTTCTCGAATCGATCCTTTACGCAACAAATTGGTACCAGAGCGTAGTTGAAGGAGTGATAATATTTTCTGAATTGCCCTGTGACTGCAGCTTTGTCTGATCTTTCACATCAGGAAGAAAATATTATCATTCATTCAAAGGTTCCAAATTATGGCTACAAGTGTTTCATCGACTAAGTATGATGTCGAGAAATTTACCGGGAAAAATAGTTTCAGTTTATGGCGCATCAAGATGCGGGCAGTGCTGGTTCAACAAGGATTGCTAAAAGCATTGTCTGGTAAAGATAAATTACCAAGCACGCTTTCGGAAGAGCAAAAGGATGACATGCTAGAAAGAGCACATAGTGCTATTCTGCTATGTCTAGGAGATGAAGTGCTACGAGAAGTAGCGGATGAGAAAACCGCGTCCGGTTTGTGGCTCCGGTTAGAGAGCAAGTACATGACGAAGTCATTGACGAACCGGCTCTACCTCAAGCAAAGACTCTATGCCCTGAAGATGGAGGAAGGTACACCTGTTTCCCAGCACCTGGATAAATTCAATTCCATTATCATGGATTTGAATAATATCGATAACAAAATCGATGATGAGGACCAAGCAATAATTGTTTTGTGTTCTTTGCCTCCCTCGTATGAGAATTTTGTTGATACAATGATGTACGGTCGTGATGACCTGACTCTAGAGGAGGTGAAAAATGCCTTAAGTTCCAGTGAGTTGAGGAAGAAAATCACTGGTAAGGTGGTCGAAAACAATGAAGGCGAAGGCTTGGTTGCTCGAGGAAGATCCAAGGCAAAGGGTGGAAGTTCAAGTAAAAGCCATCCTAGATCGCAGTCCAAGAAGAGAATACAGTGCTACTACTGTAAGAAGTACGGGCACATGAAGGTAGATTGTCCGAAAAGGAAGGAGAAATCAGAATCACAGGAGCAACAAAATGATCGTGCGAATGTAGCTGATGCAGATTCTTCAAGTGATGCCGAGATCGTTCTTGCAGTATCCGACTCTTACGCTGGTGGGAGATGGATTCTTGATACGGGAGCTACATTTCATATAAGTACTTCGAAAGATGCATTCTCAACATACGAGAAGCATTCTGGTTCAGTACTAATGGGAAATGACCATGCATGTCAAGTCATGGGGATTGGCACAGTTCGTATAAAGATGTTTGACGGTATTGTTAGAACTCTAACTGATGTTCGGCACATTCCAGAAATGAAGAAAAATTTGATCTCTTTGAGTACGTTGGACAAGAAAGGCTTTCGGTACTCTGCTGAAGGTGGAGTTCTCAAGGTATTCTCGGGTGCTTTGACTGTGATACGTGGTAATTTGGAGCGGGGCCTTTACTTCCTCGATGGTTCCTCGGTTACAGGTGTTGCGGGAGTGTCATCATCAGATGATCTAGATTCTGACACCACGAAGTTATGGCATATGCGGCTCGGGCATATGAGCGAGAGAGGCTTATCGGTGCTAAGCAAACGAGGATTATTGTCTGGGCAGTGTACAGGAAAGTTGAATTTCTGTGAGCACTGCGTCTTCGGTAAGCAGACTCGGGTAAAGTTCAGCACTGGGATTCACAAGACAAAAGGCACAGTGGATTACTTCCATTCTGACCTTTGGGGGCCTTCTCCGACAATTTCTAAAGGTGGTTACAGATATCTGCTTACCTTTATCGATGATTACTCGAGAAAGGTTTGGGTGTATTTTCTGAAGAGCAAGTATGAGGTTCTCATCAACTTCAAGCAATTTAAAGCTTTGATCGAAAATCAAACAGGAAAGAAGATCAAGCGATTCCGGACGGATAATGGCTTGGAGTTTTGCTCAGGTGAATTCAATGAGTTCTGCAAAAATGAAGGAATAGTGAGACACCGCACTGTTCGTCGAACACCACAACAAAATGGAGTTGCAGAACGCATGAATAGAACTCTCTTGGAGCGAGCTCGTTGCATGCGATCAAATGCTGGGCTCGGTGAAGAATTTTGGGCTGAAGCTGTTAATACTGCTTGTTATTTGGTTAACAGATCTCCGTCAACAGCTATTGAGCTGAAGACTCCTGAGGAAGTATGGTCTGGTTCTCCTGCTGATTACTCTGGTTTAAGAGTGTTTGGCTGCCCTGCGTATGCTCATGTAAATGAGGGAAAACTCAAACCGAGGGCGAAGAAATGCATATTTCTTGGATACGGCCAAGGGGTGAAAGGATACAGGTTGTGGTGTCCTGATCCGGTTTCGTCCAAGTTCATCATCAGCAGAGATGTGACTTTTGATGAGTCATCCATGCTTCGATCCACCACAAATTCCCGGGAAAAGGAGGAGTCAGATAGAATGGGAGATCACGGTGTTGAGAAGCAGGTGGAGTGTCAGGTGGACGCTCCAATTCCTACGGAAGGTACTTCAGTCCAGGATGATCAAGTTGAGGTGCAAGATTCCGATGAAGATGAGTCACCTCAAGAAAAACCATATAGCATTGCCACTGGAAGAACGAAGAGACAAATCAAACCAAATCCGCGTTACGCTAATCTGGTGTCTTTCGCGCTCAGTGTGGCGGAGTCCATTGGTATAGAACCTTCCAGTTATAATGAGGCTGTCACGTGTGATGAGTCGGCACAGTGGGCAATTGCTATGAGTGAGGAGATAGAATCTCTTCACAAGAACCATACTTGGGAGTTGGTTAAGCCGCCAAGTAACCAGAAGATAGTTGGTTGCAAATGGGTCTTCAAGAAAAAGGAAGGCATCCTAGGGGTTGAAGCAACTAGATTCAAGGCACGATTGGTTGCTAAACGCTTCACTCAGAAAGAGGGGATTGACTACAATGAAGTTTTCTCCCCAGTCGTAAAGCATTCTTCCATTCGTGTATTACTTGCCATGGTGGCCAAGTCTGATCTAGAACTTGAGCAGCTTGACGTAAAAACGGCGTTCTTGCATGGTGAGCTCGAGGAAACAATCTACATGCGTCAACCAGAGGGTTTTACAGTTCCTGGTAAAGAAGACCATGTCTGTCTATTTAAGAAGTCTTTATATGGATTGAAACAATCCCCAAGGCAGTGGTACAAGCGGTTTGATAGCTTCATGATTCAGCATGGTTACACAAGATGTGACTATGATGCTTGTGTCTATCATCGGAAGCTCTCAGATGGTTCGCACATTTATTTGTTGCTGTATGTTGATGACATGTTAATTGCTTCCAAAAACATGTCGGAAATCAACAAGTTAAAGTCGCAGTTGAGTGGTGAGTTCGAGATGAAGGATCTGGGTGCTGCCAAGAAAATTTTGGGCATGGATATTCACAGAGATCGCAAGGCGGGCAAGCTTCGTGTGTCGCAGAAGAACTACATTGAAAAGGTTCTTCAACGCTTCGGCATGGATAAAGCGAAAACTGTGAGTACTCCGTTGGCACCACATTTCAAACTCTCTGCAGAGTTGTCACCACAATCTGATGAAGAAAAGCAGCAAATGTCTCACATTCCATACTCGAGTGCAGTTGGAAGCGTGATGTATGCAATGGTTTGCACTCGTCCAGACATTTCACATGCAGTTAGTGTGGTCAGCAGATACATGAGTTGTCCTGGCAAGGAACACTGGCAGGCCGTGAAATGGATTCTCAGGTACTTGAGAGGTTCTGCAGATTTATGCTTGGTATATGATCAGAGTGACTGCACTAGCAGTGTCACGGGCTATGTGGACTCTGATTATGCTGGAGATCTGGACAAAAGAAGATCTCTGACGGGTTATGTTTTCACTTATTCTGGAGGAGCCATTAGTTGGAAAGCTGTGTTACAGTCTACCGTAGCCTTATCTACGACTGAGGCGGAATATATGGCGTTAGCAGAAGCAGTGAAAGAAGCATTGTGGATGAAAGGTCTAGTAAGCAGTTTGGGTTTACAACAGGATTTCACTGTTGTATTTTGCGATAGCCAGAGTGCCATACATCTGACTAAAAATCAGATGTTTCATGAACGGACCAAACACATTGATGTCAGATATCATTTTGTTCGGGAACATGTTACGCAAGGTGACATTGTTATCAGCAAGGTTGCTACCGAGAAGAATCCTGCAGATATGTTAACTAAGGTGATCCCTGCATATAAGTTCAAGCATTGCTTGGACTTGATAGGTATTCGGGATTGATTAGCGCCAGAGAGGCGTTTGGAAGAGGTGATCCAGTTCGAGGAATTCACTATGATGTTCAGCTTGGTAAATTTCAAGCCAAGGTGGAGATTTGTTAAGAAATGGCTTAAAATTGGTAGTGGATTGTTGTTGTTGGTAGTGGGTTGTTGGTGGTAGTGGATTAGTGGATGGTTGTTGGTGTCCATTTTCAACCACAAATCTTTGCCAAAGTTTTGGACAATTATGTCCTTGAACTCTCTTATAAATAGAGAGGTTCATTAGCCATATTGATCATCCCAAACCAAGAGAGAGCAAAGCTTGTTCTTTGAAAGCTAGGATTTTAGCTTTCGGGTTTTCTATAGGGGTTGAGAGTTGTGAGGTTCTCGGGTTGTGTCTTGAGTGTAAAACACTTGTAATCTTCATCTTGTTATAGTGAAATTTCTTTTCGCCTCTGCCCGTGGACGTAGGCATTAAAGCCGAACCACGTAAATCCTTGTGTTCACTTTATTTTTCGTTCCGGTCAATTTACTTGTAGTCATATCGGAGTTCTCGAATCGATCCTTTACGCAACAGTATTCAACATTGTCTTCTTTCCGAATAAAATTAAACATAATTTATAGCTTAAATACTACTTTTAATAAAAAAATAAAAATACCCGGATAAAAAATAACAATATTTCTACTATCAATGTTATATAAATCAAATCTTTCCATTATTGAAAATGTTAATTTAGCCATTAAATGACACATCAAATCTTATGTAACAAGATTTTTAAAAAAAATTTGAAAAAAAAAATATTACCACATGATTTTTAAAATTAAAAACTAAAAAAAAAGTTTTAAAAGAAGAGTGAATGATAATTTTGAAAAAAGGTTTGAAAATTTCAAAATCAAAATTGTTACTTATCTATTTTTATAATATTAATTTTTTCTTATATGTTATTTTTAAAAGTTTTAATAAAAGAAATACTTTATTGATAATTTGAAAATATAAATAGAATTTTTTAAAGGTTAAAATGAATTTAGAACAAAATTCATAATTTAAAGAAATTTAAGTAACTTATTCCGCCATACATTAATTTGCCTTATTTGATGGCAATAAATTTATCAGCCCTTAGCAGTAATTTTATTGAAGGCATTTATGATAAACAGTTCTTAAAAGGGAAATAATGGTTGAAACAATACAAGAAAAACTGTCTTTTAAGTTAAGGTTGATGATTTATGGGTTTCTCCTCATCGATAGTTTCTATAGAGATGTTAAATATGAACACCGGACCAAAGGTTGTGAAACAGGGCCGAAACTCGGGTCGCTGATATGCCGAAGAAATGGAATATTTTTCATTTAAATTTTTAAAATTTTAAATTAATAAAAGTAAAATTACATTTTAGCCCTTCTTAAGAATATAAAAATTTAATTTAATCTTTTAATAATTATAAAGATATAAGTTATTAAAATGATAAATTACATTTGTAAAAAAATTTCGTCCTTGATTGTGAATATATATAAATATGAAAAATGTAATGTTTAATGTCTACTTATTTTATTATTTTGATCTTATTCTTTTATGGAGCATACTATTTTCAACTTTTAGTTTAATCAAACTAAATTTTTTTTTATGAAGAATTGATTAAACAATTAAAATTTTAACAATATTGATGTGATAACATGCATAGTACTCTACATATACTTAATTGTTGATATGTATATTTTTTTTTATGAATTTTTAAATTTTTTTAAAAAATATAAATATTTTTATTTTATTTTTTGGGGATAAGTATATGTTACCTAATTTAACAAATAATTTGGAAAGTAATTTGGATTCTTTAACAATTCAGTAATTTGGAAAGAAATTAAAAATTAAAGAACAAAATAATTAAAAAAGAATTAAAGTAAAGTTGAAAAATTATATATTTACAGTCGGAATGTTTGTAAATTGTAACAATATAAAACAATAAATAGAAAATAAATATTAAAAAGCAGCAAAGATGTTACCTAATTTAACAAATAATTTACATTTGCAAGACATGTGTGCAAAGTTAAATCCAGAGGCACAAACATGAATTATCTCTAACACTTAAAGCTTTTCTATTTGAAACTAAAGGGTTGATGATAAACTTGTAAATGCACTAATATTATGTTCTCAATGTGCTCTCTAATTTGTATAACAACAAAAGATAATGCTTTGTCAAGGAAAGTATAAAATTAGTAGATTTTGCACACCATATTATCTAGTTTCCTATTTTTATTGTCAAAAATCCTAACTCATACACCAGATTGCTTAATATCATTTAGAATCTTATTTGTATTATTAATATAATATTATGTTAATTATTTTTGCACTAACAACATCTCTATGTTTTCGTCGATAGCTTAACTAATCAAATCATCATTTTTCAATTAAATCATTTAAAAATTTAAAAAATAAAAAATATTCTAGAAAACTTATAAACACAAATAAATAGCTTTATTTATTTTTATTTTGGATTTCATTTTATGTTGGGTTTTATCAATTTGTACTTGATTTTAAGAGTTTGGGCAAATTTAATAGCATTTTAAAGCTGATTTAATACCCTATCTCACAAATTGATTTGACTATCAATTGTATCTAATTCCAACAACAATGCAATATCCAACTATCATGTCCTTAGTTTTTTGTGAAATATAAGTTTCACAAATCAACAAATCACTTTTTGTTTATATTACGATTAGAATACTAGTCTTGCAAAATGATTCGCGGCTAGATTTGATTATAGGTCAAGTTGGATTCGAGTTGGGTCTATTTAAAATTTTAGGCTCGAGTTTAACTTAAAAATGAATTTAAAATTTTGTTCAAGTCCGACTCAAATAAAATATACTAAATCTAAGCTCAGCCCATTAGTATTAAATTTTTTATATAAAAACAAAATTTAAAAAATATAATACATAAAATACACTAAAAATACATTAAAAATTATTATACTTAAATAACACTAAAATAGTTGCAACACAAGCAAATGTCTCTAAAATAGTATAAAAATAATAATAAAACAAGAGTTGTACAGTATCCAAATAATAACAACACAATAGTAGAATATAATAACAAAACTACAGCAAAACAAACATCAAAATGGCAACAAACAACAACAAAACAACAGTGAAAATTTTAGGCAAATTCAGGTTGGACCGGGTCCAAGCCAAAAAATCTTACTTAATACCCGGCCTGTTTAAAAAATGGATCTTTTTTGTCCAAGCCCATTTGTTGTATTTATATTTTTGTCCAAACCCCTTGATCCATGATCAAGTCTACACGCGACAATGACATCAAACTAATAGAAAACGTATAGTCTTTAATTTTACCACACCAAAACTTGTTAATTTTTGCTCAGATACTATCATTGAAAAAGATTTTATTAGAACCCAAAATCTCATTCAATTATAGTCTTATTTAGAAATTTAATAGGCTATATTTTTTCAAACAATTCCATTTTTTTTAATTTTAAGATTGAATTTTTTTATATAAAATACTTTTTATAGATGATTGAACATATTATCTTATTTTATAAAGTAATTATGTTACTTGGATCGCTCGTTACTAAAGACTTTCAGTTTTCTAACTAACAAACAAAACACAGATGATAGATGTAAGTAAGAGATGTAAGTAATAATAGTATAAGTTCTTCAATTCAAACATTCCAATACTAGTATGATAGTATAACATTGTTGTAATGGGCCAAAATTGCCCGGACCCATCAGAAAACAAAATAAAAAATAAAAACAATAATAGTCCATTATTTTACAAGGCCCAAACTAAAAACTTAGCCCAAAAAATAGCCCAAAACCTAAAACAACAAAGAAAACCCTAATGCCCCAAGGCGCCGCAGCCTCCATGTGCGCCCTCGGCGCACACATTGCCTAAGGGTCGGCTTCCCTAGCGCTGCTTGTACCAAAATGGCCACCTGCTTTCTTCGTTGACCGAGCAAACCTGCAAAAAAGAGAAGACAGAGCAGAAAGAAAAGCAGAAACAGAGCTAATATACAGTAACAGGATTGAAACGAAACAATAGATAGCAAATAATGACAAAAACTTTTTGTAATCGGCTATAAAGCCATGAAAAATCATATTGTAAACACACAGAGAATATTAATCTAAAAACAAGACTGTTTTAAAAGGTGATTTCTTATTTCTTTTATTTTCACAAAGCATAAAATATAAATACATAAATAATAAAAAACTTACTAGTCGGTTCATATTCTATCACCGTCGGAGACTACTGCCGGCACCTGGGTACCTCGAAACCCATTAGGGTTTTGATAAGGACCCAAAAAGGGGTTGAAGGCCGAGTTTCTACTTCTTTCTCGCATATTATTTTTCTTTTTGATTTCTAAAAAGGGAGTCGAGTTTAAAAGTTTTTTTAAGGGTTGAAAGGGCTGGAAAAAGGGCTCGATTTTGTGGTCTCGACCACCACCTAGACGAAGCTACGAGCGAGCCACGGCGGACCAATGGTCAGAGCCATGGCCTGGAATAGAGCTAGGGGAAGAGGATTTGAGAGCATCCTCTAAAATTTTTGAAGAAAATCAAAGGGAAATGCCTTTTTTTTTCTTCGGATTTTTGGTATTTAAATAGGGACTAAACGGCGCCGTTTTGGATTTAAGCATCAGGTGCCAAAACGACACCGTTTTGCTTAAACTCGAAACCTGACCCGCTGACGGACAAGATTCGTGCATTTTACACCAGAATGGGTCATTTGCCACTTAAATCCTTCCGCATTTTTATATTTTTTAATCTAGTCCTGTCTGGGTTTTATGTATTTATAATTTTTCCATATAATTTTACTTTTTTTCTGACCCTTTACGAAATGGTGCATTTTGAAAGGGCGGGAATATTTTCCCTTTTGGTCCCTCTATGTAATTTGCGCTTTTCAATGTGGTCTTTTATCTCATTTTTATTTCGATTTATGCCCCTTAAATTCCATTCGAGTTTCAATCTAGTGCTTTTTGTGTTTATTCGTTTATTTTATTATAATTTGGATTCTAAACTTCATTTTAATTCCAATTTAATCCTTCATTTGATTAATTTCAAACTTTTAATCTTTTATAGGCACACTGTCCTTGTTTTATTTTTTATTTTTTTACATTCATTCATTCATTTATTCATTTTATTCTTGTATTCACTTATTATTGTTCCATTTTTTTATTTTCTTTCACTAGTTTATTTATCTTATTTATGCCTTCATTACTATTGGTTCTTTGTTATCTATTATTATTTCACTATTATCTATTCATTTATTTGTTTATTACCCTTTTTTACATCTTTAAAATTAGATTATTTTTTATTTGTACATATATATATTTCCTATTATTATTATTATTATTATTATTATCGTCATATTATTTTTTTATGTTTTATTACAAATTGTGCCTTAAATGTTATTTATTTTAATTTGATTCTTTACTTCCAATATTTTTAAACCCTTTCCCTTATATTTATTTATTTATTACTTTGTGATTATTGTCCTCATTATTATTTATTTATTTCATCTTTACTTATTCATAATTATATGTATTATTTGTAATGCCCCCTTACCCGAGACCATCGCCGGAGTCGAGCACGAGGCATTACTAAACTTATTTGGGCTCTTAAACAAATTCAGACAAGCTGTCCAACTGTGTTATAGTCGCTAAAAAAATCATATCTCGAGTTACAAAACTCGAAATCCAAATCCGTAAATTTTCCCTGAATCTAGACTCATATATCTACTTACTAAATTTTTTTCTGGAATTTTTGGTTGGGCCAATTAGTACAGTTTATTAGTTAAAGTCTCCCCTGTTCCAGGGTTCGGCTACTCTGACCCCTGTACACTACGAATCAAATTTCTTCCTGTACAGAATTCAAATAACCATGCTGTTTATTTCTCTTAAAAATAGACCCAATAAGGAATCCATACATATACAGTATGACTCCTAATTATTTTTGTACAATTTTTAATAATTTTTACAAATCAAAACAGGGGAGCTCGAAATCACTCTGACCTTATCTCAAAAAAGTTATTATATCTCATGATTTACAATTTCATTTCTTACATTATTTCTTTTATAAGAAACTAGGCTCAATAATCTTTAATTTCATATTTTATTCAACCTCGAATTAGATTTTCATAATTTATGGTGAATTTTCAAAGTCAAACTACTGCTACTAACCAAAAACTATTTTAGTACAAAATATTGTTAACTAGTTTATAACATCTTTACTTCAATTCATTTAAACTCTATACATGCCATATAAATCTTTAAACATAAAACAAAAACTACCGGAATTGATCTGGATAGTGTGCCTTGTTGTGTTGATCCGATCTACCAACTTCACTTTAATTCAATCTACATAAAAAAAAATATCAAACACACACAAGTAAGCTTATTGAAGCTTAGTAAGCTCTTAGGCATATTAACATAAATCTTACCGTACACTGAACACAATTATATATATATATGTTAAACTATTTCATCCTGCAATTCACAATTTCATTAATAAATTCATTTGAATAATTTTCATGATGCAACTCACGAACTTAATTCTTTTGGGCCCATTTCTTATTTATTTCCATTGTCAAATTAGGGAACAATAATGGAATTGAGTGCTTCATTGTCACATTGCCATAGTAAACTATGGACTTTCACATTGTCACACATCACACACCGAAGCCATAGCCCTGCCATGGTCTTACACGGACCACATGTCATACCGATGCCATATCCCGGATATGGTCTTATACGGAATCACATAATCACATCACACTGATGCCATAGCCCAGCTATGGTCTTATACGAGGATACGAATCACATGGTACCGATGCCATAGCCCGGCTATGGTCTTATACGGAATCATGTATCACATCTTTTCCGTCAATTCATTATAGTCATAAAATGAAAGCACTCAAACCATTGTTGCAGCTAATTTGTTCTTTTAGTTACACATTATTCATTAGTTCATATAATTTGAAAATATTCATCTACAATAAAATACTTTAACAATCATAATATTTTCATATCAAACATCGAATTTTTCCATATGAACTTACCTGGGTTAATTTGCAAAAGTCGTAAAAATTCAGGGACTATTCTTGAATTTTCTCATTTCCACGATTCACTTCGTTTTCTTGATCTATAATTATAAAATCATTCATTCATTAGCATCCATTACAATTCTATTCTATTTCACAATTTATACCCTTAAATTTTCAAAATTATACTATTACCCCCAAACTTTTCAATTTTTTACAATTTAGTCCCTGCTTAATTTATTCATCAATTGAACTAATTCTTCTCAAATAACACTTTATTTAAACATTATAAAATATTTCACAGCCTTTGACATTCAAAGTTTCATCACCAAACCCTAATTTTATAACTTTCACAATTAGGTCCTAAATAATAATTTCTATAAAAATCTCTTCATAAAATCATTATATAATAGAATTAAAACCTCAATTCCATGATAAATTGTCGTAAACTTTCAGCACTTGTTCATGGAAACTTTCAAAATTATCTATATAATAAAAAACTAATGAATTAAACATATGGACCTAGTTGTAAAAGTCTCAAAAACACAAAAATTATAAGAAATAATCAAGAGTTAAACTTACATGCTGTAGAATATAAAAACCAGCTTCTTAAAAGCTCTGTAATGGTGTTTTTTAGCTGACGAAGATGAAGAAAAATGAAGAAAACTCTAGATTTTACCTAATATATCATATTTTACAATTAAATTATTACCCTAATTCCAATTTTGCCCCTTGTTCACACTTGATTTTTAATTTTCCTGCACACACATGCGTCCAGCCCAATAATAGTGTCTAATTGCCTATTTAGTCCTCCTTTAATTATTACTAGAGCTATTTAATCACATCTCACAATTTTGCACTTAGTTTAATTTAGTCATTTTTACCTAATTAACTACTGAAACCTTAAAATTTCTTGGCGAAACTTTAATATTAACTTATTTACACTCCATAAATATTTCTAAAAATATTTATGGCTCGGTTTATGAATTCGAGGTCTTGATACCTCGTCTTTATTCCATTTTATCTACAACTTCCTATACTATATAATTTCAATTCAAAATTATTTCTAAAACCACACTTAACATTTACTTACTCATATCTAAGCTCACATGTCAGATTTAGTGATTTTAAATCACTGTTCCGATATCACTGAAATTTGGGCCGTCACATTATTATTATTGTAATTTGTTTGTTAATATTACTATGACTATTATAGTACATTAGTATTATCATAACATTCATTTATTTATCATATATACTCGAATCGTATAGTTGTTTTATATTATTGCATTATTATTACCTCATGCACTATGTTTAAATATAATCGGTTGTCTTTGTATTATGTGTCAAATAAGCCCATATCGTTTTAAACTTACGTTCGATAATCATTTAAAAAAGAGGAATTTTCAAAGTAAGGCACTGTTCTGTATTTGGAAATTCGAGAAGTCGTGCCCTAACGTACTAGTTTTGATTTTTCCTCATTTAACCTAAATAGTGGAATATCCTTTTAGAATCAAATACATGAGTTTTAAATAAAAAAGCTTGTTCTCGAGAATTCGAGGTGTTATGTCCTAACTTATTGGATGTAACATCTTGTTACCTTGAAATAAGAATTTTTAAAAAATAATAAAGGCAATATTTCGTATTAGGAGATTCTAGAGATTGTGCCCTAACTTACTGGGTTTCGATTTTTCTCGTTTGACCTAAAATAACTGAATATCCTTTTAAAATCAAAATACACGAGTTTTGAAAAATTAAAAAACACAAGCTTATTCTCGAGGGTTTAAAATGTCATGTCCTAACTTGCTGGATGTGTCATTACTTCGAGATAAGAAGGTTTTTAACATCTATTTCGATTTATCTAAGCATTTTTGTAAAATTAACATTAATACAAAGAGGAATTGTATTGTAAAACTCTTTCCAAGTTTTCTATTTTCGACACTAAGGCACCAATTAATCAACTAGGTACCAATTTTGGGCGTTACGGGAGTGCTAACCCTTCCTCGTACGTAACTGACTCCCAAACTCGTTTTATGAATTTCGTAGACCAAAAACGTTGTTTTAGTAAATCAAACATTTATTAAAAAGATCACGAGGTGGTCCGATCACACCTTATAAAAAGGATTGGTGGCGACTCCCATTTTTTCATTTTCAAAATCAAGTCGACCCCTTTTTTTAAAAAAAAATGGTTTTGACAGCTTGGTTACTTCACTGGGGAAAATCTATAGAGAGTCAAGCCTCAAGTTGATTACTTTTTGTCTTTTTGTCGAAAACTGATAATTTGATTTAAGTCTACGATCTTTTTTTTGTTACATTTCATTTTTTGTGGTTCATTTTGATATGTGTGCTTTATTGGTTTGAGCCTTTTGGTACATTTTTACACATTGCATTGTATGACCGCTCGGTTATACCTTTTAAGTGAAAGTGAGAAACTACTTGTTCGTGAGGTTTTCACCTCCATATGAGTTTATAATGGGTACATCTGTAACCTATATCTTTGTGAGATTTTCATCTCCGCATGGCTATAGGGAAATGTATTCCCCTGAATTGTACTCAGTCCATATGAGTTTATAATGGGTGAAGATCGAGGAATTTACTGGTTCAGGTACTTTTACTCTAGGACCGAACCCCATATAGCGAGCCTTAACAGCCCACCTTAGGTAGAGCCCTACCAAGCTGAATTGGTTACCCTAGTAGGTACTTTATTTATTATTTCTTGCTTACTTTAAGCTGTGTATAAAATATTAACTTGTTTTGTTTCACTTTGATTGCACGGTATTTTTATCACAAAAAAGGTGTTGATTCATATTCGGTTGCTAAAAGATAGCTTATCATGGAAAAGGGGTTTCTTGATAAAGTGGAGGATAACGCGGTCGTTCAGATTTGGGCTGAGAAAACACAGCAAGAGAAAGGTGATAGTCTTACAGAAGGGTATGTGTCGGAGTTATGGGACTTTACTCGTATCAGCATAACCCAAAATAATCTCCAAGAGATGAAGAAAATATGGGATTAGTGGGATGACGAGATCAGGCAACTATTCTATAGCAATTATGGTGATTTGCCCTATCTACTCGACATCCAAGTGGACAAACAACTATTTCGAGCTCTCGCCTAGTAGCTTATAGCTGTTTTACTTTTGGAAAGGTAGATTTGGTACCTATTGTGGAAGAGTACACAGCCTTTCTTCGTTGCCCGAAGATTCAAATTAACAATGCTTACTCTAGAGCTGCCAGTGTCCCAACATTCGTAAAAAAACTTATGAACATCACGGAGATGAGCGAACAGTGGTTTGGAACCCAAATCCAGCAGAAAGTTGATGGTATGTGTATCCCTTAGGAAAATTTGAGATATCTGATCCTAGCACACCCTGATGTGAAGAAAAGAGTTGATGTATTTACTTTGAGCATTTATGGATTGGTGATTTTCCCCAAGGCCTTAAGATATATAGATGGAGCGGTCGCCAATTTATTTGACCGACTTGATAAAAGAGTCACACTCGTTCTTGCAATTTTGGCTAAAACTTTCATATCTTTAAGTGCATGCTAAAGAGCGGGAGAAGGGAGATTTATCGAGTGCGCATAACTCCTACTAGCATGGTTCCATAGCCATTTTTGGAGGGTAAAAAATGTCTCATACTGAATCTTCTCCGGAAACTATTCTCTGCTGAAAGAGTTAATGCCTACACCGAGACAAGACGATATTACGGAGGAGAAATGGATGATGATTCTCAAAATTTGCAAGATGAGGACGTCGAATGGAGAGCCCCTTGGATAGTCTCTGAAGAAATTTTATATCGATGTGGTGATTTTGATTGGGTTCCCTCACTTGGGATATGGGGAGCCATTGGGTATGCTCCACTCCTTGAGTTAAGGCAGTATAGATCAAGACAATTTGCGCCAGCAACGAACGAGTTAGTTGAGTTCGAGCTTGTATACAAGGGAGATAATTACAAAAAGAAAGTTTGTGAAATATCGAATACTTGAAAAAAAACTCGTAAGATGAAAAGGTTTGCAACCAACCTGATGATGACTACCGAATATGATCAGTGGTGGGCTCAAAGAATCAATGACAACGTTCCTAAGTCAAACTAAGAAAACACATGTTCAGTAGAAGAACATCTACAAGTAATCCTGTCTGAGCTAGAGATCATCAACTACGATTTCGAAAAAAGGAGTTCGAAACTAGGAAAAACGATAGAATAATTGGAGGAGGAGAAAATACAGCTAGGGTTAGATGTCGATGTCTACAAGCTAGAGGCTGATAAATTGAGAAAAGGAAAAAACAAGGCCGAAGAAGATTTGGACAGTTTGAAAATGGATTACAAGAAGCTGCGTATGTCAATAAGAACTATCGGTTTGGGTAGGACGTTGGAGCAATGGAGGCAAGAAATCAAGAAAGAAAAGACTAGAGCTGATCAATGGGAGAAGAAGTTTCAAGACGTTTGGATGTAGGAGGATACTCTAAAAAGGAGTTTGTTAGAGAACCAAAATGAAAAGGAAAGGTTAAGAGCTCGGGTGACAGAGTTAGAAAAGTCACTACATTAGCATCATAGTCGCAACTCCGTAATCGAATTAAGGGCCAGCCTAAATAAGATTGAGTTGAAAGGAAAGATAGAAGAGCTTGAGACCGCACTGTGAAATAGTGAACTTCGACTTGAACTGCTTGAAGCAAATAATGAACATTGGAAAGAACAGCTCTACCACTCTCAAGATCAGATCAGAGATAAAGATTATATCATGGGTGAAGCTGTGGCTCAAGTGCGAGAAGTGGCTGACCATTTGCAAAACTTGACAGTTCAGGCTGATGTACTAAGCTTAAAATATGAATCAAAATCAGATCGAGGTCAATAATTGACTTGGCTTCTTAAAAAAGTTAAGGCTTTGGGTATTAGGGCAAAGCCGTATATGTAATCCGTTTTATGTAGAGAAATTTGTTTTCTAGTAAAGTTGTCCTAATGAAATTAAATCAAAATTAACGCCTCTTTTTGCATTCATGCATTTGCATTACATTGCATCATATGCATTAAATTTCACGAAAAGACCCTAATTAAACAAAAGTATTTCAGTTAATCTGTAAAACTAAAGGAATCAACCAACCGAACATCGTTATAGTACTCGCACCAAAACTAAAGAAATGGATCAAAGATTAAAACAGTTTCAAAAAGAGATGCAAGACGAGTTGCAAACGCAACTGCAAGAATAGCTAGCAAAAATACAAAAGGAGATGAAGGATCAGATAATGGAATCCCAAAGAAACATGATGAGCCAACTGGCGCAGTTACTGACGAGAGAACGTGAAAAAGGGAAGAACACTGCGGTTAACCCAGGGGATGATAACGAGGATCCTATTTATCCCCTGGGTTTTACCCTGATAAATGCTTAGGCACAGCCAAAGAGGTACCCACGAAGGGTGGCCATTACAATTAGACCTCAACAGTAACAAACCGGTACCTCGACGCCGATATATTACCAAATAGGCTTAGGTTCCAATCCGGGGGATAACCCAACCAATCCCGTCGTTCTGGATCTGGATGATATGGTGGAAATAGAAGAAACAGAAGTAGAACTGCCAAAGCAACTCGAGGATCGATGTAGATGGCTGAAAGAAAAATTTAGAGCAATGGAAAACACCGATTATCATTGTGGAATTGATGCCAAAGACCTGAGTTTGGTCCTAGATTTAGTGCTCCCCCAAAAGTTTAAAACTCTGGAGTTTGAAAAATATAATGGGACTAGTTGTCCAGAAGCTCACGTCACCATGTTCTGTCAAAGGATGACAGGATACGTTCACAATGATCAACACTGATCCATTGCTTCCAAGATAGCCTGATCGGGTCTGCCACTAAATGGTACAATCAACTGAGCCATGCCAAGATTAATTCGTGGAAAGATCTGGCACAAGCTTTTATTAAAAAATACAGTCATGTAATAGACATGACGCCTTACAGAATCACATTACAGAATATAGAGAAGAAGTAAAATGAGAGCTTCAGGCAATACACCCAATGGTGGAGAGAGGTAGCCACACAAGTCCAACCACCTCTCCTAAAGAAAG
Organism: Gossypium hirsutum; assembly: GCF_007990345.1. Classification (NCBI taxonomy): domain Eukaryota; kingdom Viridiplantae; phylum Streptophyta; class Magnoliopsida; order Malvales; family Malvaceae; genus Gossypium; species Gossypium hirsutum. Next base: position 96,244,276 of record NC_053426.1, on the reverse strand, counting down.
AAACCACCATGCTTTTCATCAATACCTTAAAGGCCCCATTCATTAATCATATGTTGGGAAGCGCTACTAAGAGCTTTTCGGATATAGTAATGTCTGGCGAGATGATAGAAAATATGATAAGGCGTGGAAAAATAGAGGCCGGGGAAAATGCCAAAAGATCAGCCTCGAGGAAGAAGGAGCACGAGGTAAATAACGTAATCACATATAACAAAAGTTATTCTAAACCGATCACGCTAGCTTAGCCAAGGACAGTAGCTACTGGCCGTCAGAGCCCTCCAAGGCAAGATTCCAATGCAAGGCCAAACACAGAAAGACTCTAGTTTACGCCCATCCTAATGATATAAAGGAAACTGTACAGAGTCTATTCGATGCACATGTGGTATCTCCATTCTATCTGAAACCCATGCAACCTCCATTCCCTAAATGGTATGATGCAAACGCTTAATGTGAGTACCGTTCGGGAATAACGAGGCACTCAATCGAGAACTGCACTGCGTTCAAGAAGTTGATCGAAAAATTTATTAAGATGGGGATCGTAAAGTTCGACGATCCATCAGGACCTAACGTAGCAGGGAATCTGTTACCCAGTTATTCTGATAAGGTGGTAAACGTGATAGTCAAGGGTGGGGGTAAAAGAATCAAAGCTGATGTGGCAGAAGTGAAAACTCCACTGAAATGGGTTTGGAAACAAATGATAGATGGAGGTTTAATCGCATAAGATTTAGAGTAAAAGCCTAGAAGAGTAAGAAAATACTGTGAGTTCCATGCCAATGAGGGTCATAACATTCAAGAATGCACTGAGTTCAGGACCATAGTGCAAAATCTAATGGACAATAAAGAGATGGAATTTTTTGAAGAGATTAAGGGATCAGAAGAAAAAAGAGGTTTATGCCTCAAAGGAGGGATCAATAGAAAGGGTCTGAAAAGTTAACCACCCAATAGTGATCATTTTACGACCAAGAAACGATGAAGTAGGAGTACGAACGGCACCTAAAGTCATAATCCAAAAGCCTATATCCTTTCCCTACAAGGATAGCAAAAGGATTTCTTGGAACTATGACTGCAACGTGATAATCCCGGAAGAGGAGAACCCGGTTAACGCTTCAGAAGAGGGTCAAAATACAAGTTTTTACACGCGCAGTAGGAAATGCTACGATCTAGCGAATTTAAGAGTGGAACCCGTAAAAGGAAAGGCCCTGGCGGTAGAACAAGAAAAAGAAAAAGAAAAAGAAAAGATGGTTAGAGTTGAATCACCTATTAACGAGCATGTGTCTGAAAAAGAGGCTAGAGAATTCTTGAAATTCTTAAAGCACAGTGAGTACAACATTGTAGAATAGCTACATAAACAACTGACTCGAATTTTAGTGCTAGCTTTCCTTTTAAGTTCGAAGACATAATGCAGCACGTTGATGAAAGTGCTAAACGAAACTTATGTCACGGAGGATATCTCTATCAACAAGCTAGACCATCTTGTCAATAATATAAGCATCGATAATTTTATATTTTTCAATGACGATGAAATACCGTCAAGGGGAATGGGATCCACAAAGGCTCTACACATCACCACTCGCTGTAAGGGATATACATTGCCGGTAGTATTGATTGATAATGGATCTGCACTGAATGTCCTACCCCTATCCACACTGAATAGACTATCAGTGGATAGTTGCAATATGAAGATATGTAAAAATATAATGAGGGCATTTGAAGACACCGAAAGAAAAGTAATGGGGAGGATTAAAATATCCCTTTTAATCGGTCCAAGCACGTACGAGGCAGGTTTCTTAGTGATGGACATTAAGCCTTCTTACAATTGCTTATTAGGGAGGCCATGGATTCACTCAGCGGGGGCAGTGCCATCATCGCTACATCAAAAGCTCAAATTGGTAACGGAGGGCCGATTGGTAACCATAAACGCAGAAGAGGACATTATTGCATCTGTAACCAGCGATGCGCCATATGTGGGCATAGACGATGAAGCGATAGAATGTTCCTTTTGATCGCTAGAATTTGAGAACGCGACCTTTATTTTCGAAGGGAATAAGATCCTAGTGCCTAAAATATCCAAAACTACAAGGATAGGCCTGCAACTGATGGTTGGGAAAGGAGCTTCGGCCGGGAGGGAACTTGGAAAACGCCTACAAGGAAGGGTCGAGACACCCATGCTTACGGACAAACGAGACCGCTTTGGCTTATGATACAAACTAGATGTAAGGCAGAAAAAGAGAGAGATGGAGAAGAAACAGGAAATGAGGAGAGCACGACTAAGTGGGGAAGAGGTCAAGTGGGAATCAATGACCTTTCCCCATATATCCAGAATGTTCGTGTCAGGAGGAACTATTCACCCTGAGCGGAAGATGTCAAAGGGAGAAACTGCTAAAGAAATGATTGGAAGTTTGAACATCAATGCCATATCTGAAAAAGGAATGGGAGAAGAAAACCTATCAGGCATTCGCCTTTACGTACCAGGGAGTGTTTTGAACAATCTAGGCCTAAGAGAATGTTCAAACCTGTTGAATATCAGTAGTTTGATTAGAGAAATAAAAGGGAGAACCCATAGATTCAGAAGTTTGAGTTTTGAGTATATACCTAGGGAGGCTAACAACGCGGCTTATGAAATGGTGCTCGTAGGAAGACAGTTCGAAATCCCCCAATACTAGATAGAGAAGGCGTCGATCGCGGTGGTTGAACTGATAGATTGCGAGAGACGACGAGATGTTAACTGTCGTTGAGTGGTGAAACAGAGTCCAGACGTTTTGGCAAGGGATTGGTCCGAAGAGCTTGAATTGTTAACAGAGGCAGAGATTTCATAGATTTATTTTAGAAGAAGGCTGGTCTCTCAATTGGCTGGTACAAGAGGGATTTTTCAAGTAACAAAGAGAAAGGGATTTCAGGCTTGCATTTTTTTTAATTTTCTGTCGTTTCATTTCGTACTATTTGATTTAATGGTTTTTCTTTGTTTTGTTTAGTTATTAAAAGTACCGTTTAGGTGCCCAGTGATTTGTTTACAGTTGTTAGTTTCTTGTTCTAGGCCTGTAACCGTTTGAATTTTTTCTCACAGTAATAAAGTATCAGCTAATTGCTACTTAAAAAAAACACGCTTATTGCTCTAGGCTTATGAGTAATAAGAACCCTTTTGTGAAATAGGCTTATGTATAACGATCTTTATTTTAATGAAATGCATCTTTTGTCCCACTTTGAGAAAATATTCTTTTATTCTTTTATTCATAATCATACCATACAAATATTTATTCTTGGATTCTTTTATTCTTTGGATTTTCCCTTGTTTCTATAACAAGTCTCCAGATATTAATGATATGAGTGACGCTGCTAACGACTCAGAATATCCTTTGGAGCAAGATATGTTTCTAGAGGAACCCTAGGATTTTAAATATGGTCAAGAATGTAGCCTATCTCCTGATTTGTTAAGGATGGTTGAACAAGATGAAAAACAGATCCTACCCTACAAAGAATCAGTGGAAGTTGTGAGTTTAGGGGATGATAAAAAGGTAAAGATCGGAGCTTGCATCACCGCAGAGAGAAAACGTGATGTCATTGAATTACTCCAAGATTTCAAAGATATTTTTGCATGGTCGTATCAAGATATGCCTGGGCTAAACACTGATATCGTGGTACACTAGCTCCCCATAAAGGAAGAGTGCAAACCAGTCCAACAAAAGCTCCGAAGAATGAGGCCTGATGTCATGTTGAAAATAAAAGAAGAGGTTAAAAAATAATTTGATGTTGGTATCTTGCAAGTGGTTAAATACTCAGAATGGATAGCTAATATTGTCTTCGTCTTAAAAAAAGATGGAAAAATACGAATGTGCATAGACTACAGGGACTTGAATAAGGCTAGCTCGAAAGATAATTTCCCATTACCACATATCGATACTTTGGTGGACAACACGGCGGGTTATTCACTGTTCTCCTTCATGGATGGTTTTTCGGGATACAACCAGATAAAGATGCATCCTAAAGACATGGAGAAGACCACCTTTGTAACTATGTGGGGAACATTCTGCTATAAAGTGATTCCATTTGAACTGAAAAATGCAGGAGCAAGATACCAAAGAGCTATGGTAACCTTGTTTCATGACATGATGCACAAAGAAATCGAAGTTTATGTTGATGATATGATCGCAAAATCTCGAACAAAGAAAAAGCATGTACAAGTCTTGAGGAAATTGGTCTTGAGATTGAGAAAATTCCAGCAAAAGCTCAATCCAGCAAAATGTACTTTCAGGGCTAGGTCGGGAAAATTGCTAGATTTGTAGTCAGTGAAAAAAGAATCGAGATCGACCCAGACAAAATCAAGGCTATATAGGAATTGCCTCCACCGCGTACTCAAAAAGAGGTTCGAGGTTTCCTAGGAAGGCTAACTTACATTGCCTGGTTCATTTGACAATTAACTGATAAATGTGACCCTATATTTCATCTCCTTAAAAAACACAATCTAGGCATTTGGGATGAGGAGTGTTAGAAAACTTTCGACAAGGTCAAACATTACCAATCTAATGCCTCAGTACTGATGCCTCCCATCCCAGACTGACTGTTAATACTATACTTGGCAGTATTTGGAAATTCAATGGGATGCGTGCTTGGGTAACATGATGAGCCAGGTAGAAAAAAAAAAGTAATATACTATCTCAGTAAGAAATTCACTAAATGTGAGAAGAGGTATTCGCCAATCGAGAAGTTATGTTGCGCCTTAATCTGGACAACCCGAAGACTTAGGCAATAGATGTTGCACTACACAACTTGGCTCATCTCAAAAATCGATCCTCTAAAGTACATGATGGAGTCGACTGTCTTGAATGGAAGAATGGCTTGGTGGCAAATTCTACTTTTCGAATTTGATATAGTCTATGTAAGTCAAAAGGCTATAAAAGGGAGCACGATAGTAGACTTTCTGGCTAGTAGAGCTCTAGAAGATTAAGAGCCTTTGAACTTCGATTTCCTGAATGAAGATTTAATATATATGGAAAACACTGAAGAAGATGCTCAAGAAGGTCATCCTTGAAAGCTAAACTTCGACAGAGCCTCAAATGTCGTGGGTAACGAAATTGGGGCAGCCTTGATATCCCCAAACGAAGATCATTATCCATTTACTAGCAAATTAGATTTTGCTTGCATGAATAATATGACAGAATATGAAGCATGTATCATCGGCATCCGCGTAGCCATAGAGCATATGATCGAAGTGCTAGAGGTATATGGGGATTTTGCACTAATGATCTATCAACTCAAAGGTGAATGGGAGACGAGAGACCCCAAGTTGATTAATTATCGAAGGCTGGTTCTGGAGCTAGTTGAATAGTTTGATGACATCACTTTCTGTTATCTTCCACAAGATGAAAATCAAATAGCTGACGCTTTGGCTACCTTGGCTACAATAGTTAAAGTGAACAAACAAGAGGATGTGAAACCTATCCAGATAAGTATTTATAAGACTCCGGCTCATTGTTACAACATTGAAGAAGAAGAAGAAGAAGAAAAAAGACGATCACCCTTGGTACCATGATATACTACAATACGTGAAGAATCGTGAATACCCCGACTAGGCAACTGAGAACGATAAAAGGACGCTAAGAAGACTGGCTAGTGATTATGTCTTAGATGGAGAGATCCTATATAAAAGAAGAAAGGATCAGGTGCTACTAAGATGTGTGGACGCTGTCGAGGCTAAGAAAATCTTGGAAGAAGTCAACGAGGGTGTCTGCGGAACATATGCCAATGGTTTCACAATGGCCAGGCGTATCATGAAATTCAGATATTATTGGTCCACTATAGAAGGAAACTGCATCAATTACGCCAAGAAATGTCATAAATGTCAAATCTATGGAGATAAAATTCATGTACCTCCTTCGCCCTTGCATGTTATGACTTCTCCATGGCTTTTCTCTATGTGGGGCATAGAGGTTATTGAGCCGATCTCGTCAAAAGCTTCAAATGGGCATCGATTCATCTTTGTGGTCATTGACTACTTCACCAAGTGGGTAGAAGCCGCTTCATATGCCAATGTTACAAAGTTAGCAGTCAGTAAATTCATGAAGAAGAAAATCATATGTCGATATGGAATGCCAGAAAGGATCATATCTGACAATGCACTAAATTTGAACAACAGCATGATATCAAAAGTCTATAGTCAGTTCAAGATCAAACACCATAACTCATCACCATATCGCCCAAAAATGAATGGTGCAGTAGAAGCAGCCAGTAAGAACATTAAGAAAATCGTGGGGAAAATGATTGAGACTTATAAAGATTGGCATGAGAAGTTATCATTTTCCCTCTGTGCTTATCGAACATCTGTTAGAACTTCAACCGGGGCAACTCCTTTCTCTTTAGATTATGGAATGGAGGCGGTTTTACCCATTGAAGTTGAGATTCCTTCTCTCAGAGTTTTGGAAGAATTGAAATTGGATGAAGCAGAATAGATCCAATCCCGATACGATCAACTAAACTTAATTAAAAAGAAAAGATTGAAAGCCATTTGTCATGGTCAGATATACCAAAAACGAATGATGTGAACTTACAACAAAAAGGTTCGTCTCACAGAATTTCATGAGGGGGACCTAGTATTGAAAAAGATCCTTCCCATACAAAAAGATTTCAGAGGGAAATGGATGGCAAATTGGGACGGACCTTATGTGGTAAAGAAGGCTTTTTCCGGAGGTGCACTAATTTTGATCGAGATGGATGGTAAAAACTTGCCTAATCCTATGAACTCAGATTCAGTCAAGAAGTACTTCACTTAAAAAAAAAAGGAAAGGCCAAAGCGAAAACTCGCAAAGGATGCCTTGAGACCAAAGGGGTTTTGAATTGAAAACCCAGGAAAAGGGCAATTCAAGTTTTGATCAAATGTGGGGCCTGCTATATTCTTGTTATGCCCGAATTAACAAAGAGGAGGGATGTTACATCTTGAGGCATCAGAAAAGCCTTCTAGGTCTTCTAGACACATAGCAAGTTCAAAGGGTCCTCGAGAAGTTTCGGACCGAGAAGCTCATACTGCGATATCTGGGGCACCTATTTTCATCTTATTCATTTTTTATTTTGGAAAAATGTGTTATCTTGATTAGTTTATTCTCATTTTGTATTTTAGCAAAATTTGTTACCATGATTATTTCATTTCGAGCTTTGTTCTCAATAAAATTAGGTCTTGTCCATTATGATAATTTTTTTCAAGCATTTTTCATTGAAATAACGATTAATAGACTAGTAATATTCAAACAAAAGGATTTTTGCATATTACTCTAAAAAGTTCTCTAAATAGTACAAGGACCCGATGCGGGACCATTGGTCAAAACTATCCAAAGTTAAGGATTGGGATCATATAAGAAAAGAATAGTCTAAATTGTGACTATTTTTTCTGGTTTTCTGTCAAATATACCAGCAGAACAAGAAGGCGTGGTAACACATCAGTGAAAAAACCTTGATGAACAACGAGCAATGGCAACCTAAGTATTAAGAAGGGATCATTCTCAAAAAACAATATTCTGCATTCATGCAAATATCATTCATACACATCTAGTTAGGAGCATTTGATTCATGACATCCTAATAATTAGGCATAAACAGGCCCCTGAAATAGATTCCACAAGTCATCTTTCCTAAAAGACGGTGTAACAGAATCGTGGAGCAGATTAAAGCCACAGATCTTATCTCTCTGAAGTTGTAATAGAGCAGATTAAAACTATAAGCCTTATCTCTCTGAAGTTGTAGTAGAGCAGGTTGAAGTTATAAGCCTTATCTTCCTAAAGTCACAGTGGAGCAAACTGAAGACAGCAAATCTCATCTCCTTGAAGTAGCAGTGGAGCAGATTGAAGTTGTATATTTTATCTCCTTAAAGTTGTAGTGGAGCAGATCGAAGATAGCGAATCTTATTTCCCTGACGTTGCAGTGGAATATATTAAAGCTACAAATTATAGTGAATCTTATCTTCCTAAAGTTGCAGTGGAGTAAATTGAAGCTACAAGTTGGGAGTCTTATCTCCTTGAAGTTGCAGCAAAGCAGACTGAAGGTAGGGAATTTCATCTCCCTGAAGTTGCAGTGGAGTAGATTGAAGCTGCAAGTCACGAACCTTATCTCCCTGAAGTTGTAGTGGAGCAGACTGAATATAGAAAATCTTATCTCTCTAAAGTTGCAATAGAGCATATTAAAGCTCCAAACCTTATCTTCCTGAAGTTGTAGTGGAGCATATTGAAGCTACTTGAAGAAAAGAAATGCTAAGAGAAGTTGAGACTCAGCAGGTCCAGGCAAAATTGGCCCTTTTATAGTCTTTGTTCTATTCCCGTTGCATGATAACGAGCAAAGAGGGGAAGCTGTAATGGGCCAAAATTGCCTGGACCCATCAGAAAATAAAATAAAAAATAAAAATAATAATGGCCCATTATTTTACAAGGTCCAAATAAAATACAGACCCAAACTAAAAAACCTAGCCCAAAAAATAGCCCAAAACCTAAAACAACAAAGAAAACCCTAATGCCTCAAGGCGCCCCAGCTTCTATGTGCACCTTTGGCGCGCATGTTGCCCGATGGTCGGCTTCCCTAATGCTGCTTGCACCAAAATGGCCACCTGCTCTCTCCATTCACCGAGCAAACCTGCAGAAAGGAGAAGACAGAGCAGAAAGAAAAGCAGAAACAAAGCTAATATACAGTAACATGATTGAAATTGGCTATAAAGCCACGAAAAATCATATTGTAAACACACAGATAATATTAATATAAAAACAAGACTATTTCAAAAGGTGTTTCCTTATTTTTTTTATTTTCACAAAGCATAAAATATAAATACATAAATAATAAAAAACTTACTAGTCGATTCTTATTCCATCACCGTTGGAGACTATTGCCGGCCCCTGGGTACCTCGAAACCCATTAAGGTTTTGATGAGGACCCAAAAAGGCGTTAAAGGCCGAGTTTCTACTTCTTTCTTGTGTATTATTTTTCTTTTTGATTTCTAAAAAGGAAGTCGAGTTTAAAAGTTTTTTTAAGGGTTGAAAGGGCTGGAAAACGGGCTCGATTTTATGGTCCCGGCCACCACCTACGATGGAGCTATGGCCGAGCCACAGCGGACCAACGGTCAGAGCCATGGTCTGGAATGGAGCAAGGGGAAGAGGATTTAAGAGCATCCTCTGAAATTTTTGAAGAAAATAAAAGGGAAATGCCTTTTTTTTCCCCAAATTTTTGGTATTTTTAATAGGGACTAAACAACGCCGTTTTGGATTTAACATCAGGTGCCAAAACGATGCCGTTTTGCTTAAACTCGAAACTCGATCCGCTGACGGACAAAATTCGCGTATTTTGCACTAGAATGGGTCATTTGCCACTTAAATCCTTCTACATTTTTATATTTTTTAATCTAGTCCTATCTAGGTTTTATGTATTTATAATTTTTCCATATAATTTTACTCTTTTTTTTTATTTTGACCCTTTATGAAACGGTGCGTTTTGAAAGGGCGGGAATATTTTCCCTTTTGGTCCCTCTATGTAATTTGCGCTTTTCAATGTGGTCTTTTATCTCATTTTTATTTCGATTTATGCCCTTTAAATTCCATTCGAGTTTCAATCTAGTACTTTTTTATTTATTCTTTTATTTTATTATAATTTGAACTCTAAACTTCATTTTAGTTCCAATTTAATCCTTCATTCGATTAATTTCAAACTTTTAATCTTTTATATGCACACTGTCCTTGTTTTATTGTATTTATTTATTTATTTTACATTCATTCATTTATTCATTTTATTCTTGTATTCACTTATTATTGTTCCATTTTTTTTATTTTCTTTCACTAGTTTATTCATCTTATTTATGCCTTCATTACTATTGGTACTTTGTTATCTATTATTATTTCACTATTGTCTATTCATTTATTTGTTTATTACCCTTTTTTACATCTTTAAAACTAGATTATTTTTTACTTGTACATATATATTGTTCCTATTTTTATTATGGTTATTATTATTATTATTATTTGTATTATGTTTTATTACAAATTGTGCCTTAAATGTTATTTATTTTAATTTAGTTCTTTACTTCCAATATTTTTAAACCCTTTCCCTTATATTTATTTATTTATTTATTACTTTGTTATTATTGTCCTCATTATTATTTATTTATTTCATCTTTACTTATTCATATTTATATGTATTATTATTATTGTAATTTGTTTGTTAATATTACTATGACTATTATAGTACATTAGTATTATCATAACATTCATTTATTTATCATACATACTCGACTCGTATAGTTGTTTTATATTATTGCATTATTATTACCCCATGTACTATGTTTAAATATAATCGGTTGTCTTTGTATTATGTGTCAAATAAGTCCATATTGTTTTAAACTTACGTTTGATAATCATTTAAAAAAGAGGAATTTTCAAAGGAAGGCAATGTTATGTATTTGGAAATTCGAGAAGTCGTGCCCTAACGTACTGGGTTTCGATTTTTCCTCGTTTAACTTAAATAGTGGAATATCCTTTTAGAATCAGATACATGAGTTTTAAATAAAAAAGCTTATTCTCAAGAATTCGAGGTATTGTGTCCTAACTTACTGGATGTGACATCTTGTTACCTTGAAATAAGAATTTCTAAAAAATAATAAAGGCAATATTTCGTATTAGGAAATTCGAGAGATCATGCCATAACTTACTGAGTTTCGATTTTTCTCGTTTGACCTAAAATAACTGAATATCCTTTTAAGATCAAAATACATGAGTTTTGAAAATTAAAAAAACAAGCTTATTCTCAAGGGTTTAAAACGTCATGTCCTAACTTGCTGGACATGTCATTACTTCGAGATAATAAGGTCTTTAACATCTATTTCAATTTATCTAAGCATTTTTGTAAAATTAACATTAATAAAAGGAGGAATCGTATTGTAAAACTCTTTCCAAGTTTTTCACTTTCGACACTAAGGCACCAATTAATCAACTAGGTAAGAATTTTGGGCGTTATAGGGGTGCTAACCCTTTCTCGTACGTAACCAACTCCCGAACCCATTTTCTAAATTTCGTTGACCAAAAACGTTGTTTTAGTATATCAAACATTTTATTAAAACAATCACGAGGTGATCCGATCACACCTCATAAAAAAGGATTGGTGGTGACTCCCATTTTTTTGTTTTCAAAATCAAGTCGACCCTTTTATTTTTCAAAAAAAATGATTTCGACAATTCTAATAATATTTCAACCATATATTTATATTTAAACATTCACTCAAATCCGAATTACATAATTGCATTTAAAATTTTTCCCCACATTTTTCCAAAAGAAAGTTATCCTCCACAATAATATCACTATTATGTAGCTGAGTAACTCTACCCTACAAACAATTTTGCCTTTCATATGGTATTAGGGTTCTACTTACAATAACACACATCAAGCTAATACAAAAACTTGGGAGTGAAAAGCAGTTCTTTTATTTTAGTGAATCTGTTTTCTCTTTGAGGGAAAAAGAAATATAAATAAATGTTTTACAAAACAAAATTTTGAAAATTTTGATGGTTTTAAAATAGTAATCTAAAAAATACAGCTAAGGATGTAACTTGAAAGTGATTGATTCTATCAAAATCTACCATAATGTTGTTATTTGTTATCTTCAAACCTCACAAGTTTTGGGTTTTTTCCCAACAATACAAATAAAATAAAATAAAAAATATCAATCTCATAAACATTTTCCTTAATTACCAAAATAGAACGAGTTTTTGCATTGGGGTGAGTTTAAGTTAAATCCATTTTCAAGTTTTTTTTTATGTCAAACAAATTATTTCTCATTTTCAAGGAGTTTCTTTTATTTGAGAATAATTTTTTTAAAAAAATATCATCAAGTGATTATTTATCTTAAAAATCAAAGAACAAAGGTTTGAACTAGTCATGTCGTCGTCAGTCAAAAAGTTAAAATATAGATCAATTTTCCTTTTTTATTTTTTTAAAAAAAAATTAGTCAAAAATATAAATGATTAATTGATTTTATGGAACCAAAAATCAGTTTATAGCAGACCAATTTCCAGTAAAACGGTTCCCACCAGGCTGATTTGAGGTGTTATGGTTCCTATTAGACCCATTTTCTACAAAATCTTATTCTCTTAGTTTATAAAGAAATTGATTCTCTTGGTTTACATTTTCATTAAAGTTGTATCAGTTGGAAACTTTTACTGATAAATTACAAAAATTTGAATTCATTCCCTTCACTTCTCTCAGCTCTTGCCTCCAAAAAAACACTTACCTTACACGTATTTTTAAATTTTTTTGATATTATAACCCCTTTTTTTACAACATTAAAACTACATTGTATATGTTTTCCCTAAATACCAAATATATTTAGTTGCTTGAAAAAAATTATCAAAAATTATCTTTTAAGAAATTCGTGGCAAGAACGTATTAAAGATGATGATACAAATACAAGATACGAAGTACACGATTTAAATTATTAATTTTCATCTCTGAAAGAGTATGTACTAGCACCAATTTCAAAAATTATGTTTAACTATGTACTTAACTATAGGTTGTTGCATATTACTCTTTAGGGACAAACGGTTTGTCAAGTAGATGATAGCATGTTGCAATCCCAAAATGATGATATAGTTGTCATTGTTACTTCAACAATAGTTAAAAATTTTAATGGTAAGTCATATTTACACAATATGTATATTATAACATTTAATGATAAATTAAGCTTAATTTACTTTCTTCTATTTATGTTTTTAATGTTATAGGGTAGCACAGTCTTTCATCCACATAGACCACTAAAGTTTATAAGAATTTGGACCTTCTTGAAACATCTGAAATTTTAAATAGGTATTATAAATATTTTACATTAATTTTATTTTTTTCAATATTTAATAATTTTACATTTACTAACAAGAAAGAATTATTTATATCTTTCTTCTACATTTTTTTTAGTTAAGTGATTGGCCATAATGAAATTGAAAAGTTTATTACACACTCCAAAAAGAATTATATTTTGAGGACACACTCAAGAAGTGATTGGTCATAATGAAATTGAGGAGTTTATTATACAGTCCAAAATGAATTATATCTAGAGGGCACACTTAGGAATAGAAGACACATTTCTGATGTTCTTAAATTTATTAATTATAACTCAGACGAAGTAATAATCTATATACTACATTCTAAAATTATTTATAAAATTAATAATTAAAGTTTTATTTTTTTAAAAAAATCCTTTATTGATTTTTTAATTAATCTCTTACAACAACTTAGGCCATAATGTACAACTATATTAGGAGCTTACACTTCATTTGGATGGTACCACCTAGCATGTCATGCTTATAGGAAGAAGGTTGTACAAGTTGATGGGGATTATAGTTGCAACGAATGTGTTGGTATAGTACGCCTCCTTATGCCACCGTAATAGTTGCATTCCTCTTATTTTGAAAATTAACACATCTATAATGCCTTATATACAGTACTTTGCAATGTTTTGCATTTTTCACATACAAAACATCCTTTTAGGTATCACATTTGTAAATCTTAATTATCTCTCCCATTTTTACTTTAGACATGTCAAAACAAATAAACCATTACATATTGTCTTTTTACAATTGGATATAAGTTCATTGTTGTTGTTGTTGGTCATACTTCGAATGCATTTTCTGTCCTATTAAATGGAAAGGTAAATTGAATATTAGATCATATTGCCAAATGGTTTTTTCAATTTCAACCCGAAGTATGTAATTTTTCTACCATTTTCAAAAATGTTTTACACAACTATTTCTATTATATTAACATCATACATATATTCGTTCACTATAATTCCCTAAATTTTTGGTACAATAAATGACACAGTTTTGAGATCCGATTCAATGAAATTCTAAGGAAAATTCAAAAAAAAAAGTTCAACAAATGAAGACATAAGGAATCTAGTTGATTTTTAGGAAAAGAAATTGTAAGAATGATTATCTGAGCTTATGGTACTCAGGGGTCAAGCCATAAATTTTAAGAAGTTAGGGGACTAAAATGGAATTAACCAAATTGTGAAAATAAGAGTTAATAATGATTACTGAACATGAAATAAAAGAGAAAACAAATTTTCCAAAATTTTTCTCTTTTCATTCTATTGTTTTCTCTTCTATCTCATCTAAATCCCAACCTCCAAACTTTGATCTTTTGCTAAAATCTAGTAGAAAACTTAATTCTAAGTTCATATCCTCCATCAATATCACTTGTCCAAGACTTAGGTTTCTATGGCTAGTGAGAGAAAACTTGGTTAGTGTGAGAAAGCTCCAACCCAAGGTGAAATATTATGTTCTTGACATATTTACCTTATTTATTTGTGGTATTTAGTAGGAGAAGTTGTTGGAGCATATGTATTAATATTGTTGTTATATTTTTGTAATGAGATGTGTGGGATGGATGAAGAAGAAGACTTGAGGTGGTTAAATAAAATGGATTTAAGTTTTGAGAAAGAGTAAAGAAACTTGATTTTGAGCTATAGTGCACTAGAGGAAATTATCATGGATTTTTTTAACTTTCCCTAAATAAAATGTTTACTAAAATTTTTAGAACAAAATGGTGTTATAAAGTATATAATGATTGTATATTCAAAATGTGATTAAGATTACTTATATGAGAAAAATAATAGCTAGTGAGTTGTGATAATTAGAAGAAACACAATAAAATTCATGAACATGACATGATGTGATTTTATCGTTAAATTGGGCTAAAAGTGAAAGTTCATATAATGAGATATCTTAAAAAAGAAGAATGGTGAAAATCTTGTAAAGTGCAATGTGTGTGTATGCACGCATGTGTGAAAATATTATTGAGAGCACTAAGTGCTTGAAAATCTTAATAAGTGAATTTGAAACTTGATATGGAAATTGAAAATATGAGACAATAGATGATGCTCAAAGAGATCCAATGATCTGAATTGGACATTTGCCTTATATCATGAAACATGTTATCATCTTTATCTGCATAAGAACATGAGAACCATGTTATAAGTGTTAATGTGATCATATTATGAAATTCCTTAATAAACGTAGTAGATTAGTGAGGATATAATTGGTATGCCATGGGGGTTGCTAGCACATGTATGTTAGAAAATGCAGTTTCAAACCATGTTTGAGTCGTTAGTGTTAGTGTCTCAAGGGTTTCAAGGGTTGAAAAGTCCTTTTTTGTCATTAAGATAGTCTTAGTCAAGGTTCTAGTTTCTAGGGAGATTGTTAGCTTGTTAGTAGTAGAAAGAAGCTAAGTTTGTTAGCTTATTAGTAGGAGTAGGAAGCCGAGTTTGTTAAAGTTTGTTAGCTTGAGTCATGTATATAAGCATTGCTTGGTTAATGAATTTTGATCATCCTTCTTCATTTTCAATTTATGCGCCTTCAGTTAGCTCTCTAGTGAAACAACAGTGGTATCGAGAGCCTCTTTTTTTCTTAAGGGACTAATGAGAGAAGCCTAGTGAGAATCTTAAGAGAAAAACTGAGAGATACACTTTTGGGGATTTGAGAAAAATGGAATCAGGATCAAGCAACCTATCCTAACCCCACCTATGTTTAATGGAGAGAACTATCAAGCATGGGTCGTGAGAATGCACACATAAATGGATGGTTGTTATTATTGGTGTAATAGCCTAATTTTCAATGGTGTGGGAGACTGTGATTCGAGATTACTAAATCCGACGAGTGATTTTAAAAATTTAATAAAATAATATTTATTAGTTAAGTGTGATTTTAGAAGTATGGTTGAATTAGTAAATTTTGTGATTTAAAAGAATTTATTAGGTAAATTAGGTAGAAAACGAGGTTTTGAGACCAAAATTTTATAAATCGAGTCATAAATATTTTTATAAATATTTATAGGGTGTTATTGAGTTAGTATTAAAGTTTCGTTAGAAAATTTTAACGTTTTGATAGTGAATTAATTAAAAAGGACTAAATTGAAAAAGGTGCAAAACTTGCTAAAATGATTAAATAGCTCAAGTGTTAAATAAAAGAGGACTTAGAAGGCAAATTAGCCTAAAAATGGTAGCTTGGGTGGCATGGGCTGAGAAAAATAGGAAATTGAGTGAAATAAGGGCAAAATTAGAAATTTTACAAATTAAACAAATAAAACAAAGACTAAATTGAAAATCTAGATATTTCTTCATCATTCTTCAGCTAAAAACACCATAGAAGAGATCCTTTAAGCTGGTTTTTATATTTTTGCACTATGTAACTTCAATTCTTGCATTTTTCTTGTAATTTTTGTGTTTTTGAGACTTTTACAACTAGGTCCAACTATTGAATTCATTAGTTTTTGATTCTATGAGTGATTTTGAAAGTTACCATGGATGGGTGCTGAAATTTTATGATGAATAAACATGGATTTGAAGTTCTAATTTTATTATATAATGATTTTATCAAGTGATTTTAGTAGAAATTGATTTTTAGGACTTAATTGTGAAAAGTTAAGAATTAGGGTTTAGTGTTGGAATTATAATTTTCAAAGGTTTTGTAGTAGTTTAAAATGATGGAATAAGTGTTAATTGAGAAAAATAAGCTCAATTGATAGGTTAATTGATTAGGGACTAAAGTGTAAAAATTATAAAATTTGGGGTAAATGTATAATTTTGAAAATTAAAGGGTATAAATTGTGAAATAGAATGAGGCTGAAATATATGTGCTAATGAATGAATAATTTTATATTATAGATCAATATTCCAAAAAAAATTGAGGAAAATAGAAATTATTCGAATAGTTCCTAAGCAACAACAAATTTTACAAATTTGTCCAAGTTCGTATGGTTAAATTTTAATGTTATTTATTTAATTGACGATCGGTATTTATGTTTATTGTTGAAAATAAAATTATTGTTAAACTATGTATATTAAAGTGAAAGTACGAAGGGATCAGAACGCAGGATTGAGTACATTTGTTTAGTGTAAGAAAAGAATTGACAGCAAACTACCCAAGTAGATCGAGGTTTAGCATTTGTTGCGAACTTCTATGTTTGCTTTCCGTTTAGCTCACATGAGCTTCAGTCGACTTGTATGAGTTTTAGTTTAACCCTATTGGGCTTCCGTTCAGCTCTTTCGAGCTTCAGTTTAACCCTTACGGGTTTCTGTTTAGCCCTTATGTGCTTTTGTGCAGTCTTCAGGCTTCTGTATACGATGTACTCATATCCGTAAGATGTTCTCTGATTTGACAAGGTTGATAAGTGATATATGGAATTAATGTCTGAAGATTTAAAGTTATTTTGATATCGATATGAAATAAGTGAATTCATTGATTGAAGTTGTGTTTGGCAGGAATAGTATGTTGAATGATTTACTTAAATGAAATGTTATAGTATGCTTAGTAAGATTTGTGTTTAAAGCTAACGAACTTACTAAGTTTCATTAAGCTTACTTTAGTTTTTCAATGTTCTTTGTACATTTTCAAAAAGTTCGGAGGATCGGATCAACAGATCGGTTCACATTATCCAAATAACTCCGGTAGATTTTGTTATGCAACTTAAGGTTTATATGGCATGTATAGGGTTAAATTGAAAAGAAGTAAACTTTTAATATGGTTGAGAGTGATACATATACATATATGTATGTTTGTATGCATGTACTTAGTAATAGCTTATAAACTTTTAATATGGTTGAGAGTGATACATATACATATATGTATGTTTGTATGCATGTACTTAGTAATAGCTTATAGTAATCAATGAATGAAGTTAATATGGTAAGTTTATGCAAATGAGTTGTGTGATGATATATTAGGCCTAAAACTTAATTTGTGGTTTGTATTGGTTGCTTGATTGAGTTATATTGGTATATGAGAGTGTTGTATGCAGGTTGATTGTGAAAAAGGTGAGAAAAGTGGCATTTATATTGCCTATTTTCGTCCACATGGGCAGATACACGGGCGTGTATCTCAACCGTGTGTGACACATGGCCATGCACATGGGCATGTAGTCTGACTGTGTGTCTCCTACATTTTAAAATTTAAAAACAGAATGCTAAGAATTGAGCACACGGTCAGAGACACAGGCGTGTGTCTCAGCCGTGTGAGGCGCACGGCCTAACACACGGGTGTGTGGCTTTGCCGTGTGAAAATTGCACCTAATTTTAGGAAAAATAAATTGGCCACACGGTCAAGCACATGGGCGTGTGGTTGGCCGTGTGACCCAAGTTTGAGAGTTACACGGGATAACACATGGCCTGAAGCACGGGCATGTCATGGGACCACACGGGCGTGTCCTTTGGCCACACGAACATGTGACCCCTGTACCTAGGAAAAATTTTGAAATTTTGTAAAATTTTTTCTAAATTCCCGATTTAGTCCCAACTTGCTTATAATACTTAGATTGGGCCTCAAAGGTCCATTTAAGGGACAACATAATTAGTCTCAATTATAAATAATAAATAAAAAGAATTATGTGTAATTATTTTGTAAACTTTGATAATACTCTGTAACCATGTTTCGGCAATGGATTCGGGTTAGGGGTATTACAATTGGGAAGCTGTTAAGGAAGATTATGAAGTGGATCCACTTCCCAACAATCTAAATATGAACTAGATGAAATCGCGCAAGGAGAGAAACAACAAGAAAGCAAAGGTAAAGGCTTGCCTTTATACTGTTGTTTCTGTTGGAAAAAAAATCTGGTTTGAAAATGATTTTCTTACACAGCGAAAAATAAAAAATTTGAAAATCAATCTGGTTTGTGATATTTATAGTAATAAACCCTAACTGAATTCGTACCTATGTTTTCGGCTTAGCAGACATTTTTTATTCTCAACTTTCAACCAAACGATCTTCTCCGCTATTCTCGTGCCACGAATTGCTTCAAGTTTGGGCTCAAACTAATTGAATCAAAACACAAAATGAAAAAGTTTTCTCTCTTTTATTTGGGATGAAAACATAAATTCTCTCTTCTTTAATAGAAACCGATAGAATTGTTATTATGGAAAAATATATTTAATAGTTGAGAATAAATTCTCTCTATTTTCGACAGAGTAACAATATCCCAAAGTTGTGTATTATGCCCTACCTGTGCCATCTATTTATAAGAAGAGAAGGTAGAACCCTTGTTGAGTTGTAGTGATTTATTTCAAATAGAAAAACAACTTCCTACTTAGAGTAGGAGTGGGGTGCACCACACACCTGATAATCGCTAAACTAACTAAAAATTCGACTAAGGCAAGCGTACTTATCGAATAGTAGTATAGTTATGGTGAGACCGGAAATATCGTATCCATAAGGACTAAAAGTACTAGTAATTACTATCTTTTTATTTTCTAGCCTAAGAATTAAAGGGATGTTTTTAAACTAAGATTAACTATCTAATTAACTAAGAATACGACAGAGATTAAAGTTGGACAATACTTTTGGAAAATCGATAGAGAAGACAATACCCAAGGAAGAATCCACTTAGACTTCACTTATTACTTCTAAATTAGACGAATTGTTCATTTGACTTAATCCGTAGAATATCTCTCTCGAGACTAAAAACAACTGACTCTAGGTTGATTAACTGAAATCTCTTTCTAATTAAAACCCCTATTGTCGCATTAACTCAATCTATGGATTCCCTTATTAGATTTGACTCTAATCCGGAAGATTTATGTCATCCTATGTCTAAGATTGCATGCAACTTTGTTTAATTATGTGAGATCTACTCTTAAACAGGGACTTTTGCTCCACTGAACAAGCATATCAAAACCTTAATTAATATCCTGAAATATTAAGCAAGGATTAAACTCATAATTAAGAATAAGGACAAGTATTTATCATATGATTCAAATAGTAATAAGATCTGTATTAGGTTTCATCTCCCTTAGGTATTTAGGTAGTTTAGTTCATAACAATTAGGAAAAACATCTCAAAATTGGGAAAACGACAAAACATAAAGAAACCCAAAGAACTTCTAAGGAAATTGAATGGATATCTTCAGGCTTGAAGTAGATCCTACTTCCGAGCTGATTCCATTGGCTGTCTTCAAGTATTCTCTGCTGTCTACTCTCTCTGTCTTGATCCAATTATCTTGTGTTTAAATAGACTTTGGAATGCCCAAAATAGCCCAAAATTGGCCTTTTCCGAGTAGAATTAAAATAGGTCTCGACAGGGACACGGCCGTGTGGCATGCCCGTGTGGTTGTGCTCAAGCCGTGTGCAATTCTGATATGGTTTTATGTCGACATGGCCATGACACAGTGGCATGTGGTCTGCCCGTGTGTTTTACATGGGCGTGTAGATTACCCGTGTGGAAGTGTTTGGGCCGCGTGGAGCACTGAAATAAACCTATTTTGTTCGTTTTTGGCCTTTTTCTTGCACTTTTCACTTTCCTATGCTCATCTGGATATAAAACATGAAATTAAAGGATTAGGAGAATCAAATTCACTAAATCTTATGATAAATCATCCAAAAATATGCCAAGCATGAAATTAAAATATGTTACTTTTGAGGTTTATCAAATATCCCCACACTTAAGCATTTGCTTGAAATCCTCAACTCACAATTAAAATGCATTCTTTTCAACTTATAATTCTTATAAAAAATGTTTTGAAATAATCCACAGATAATCATACATTGGGAATTCAAATAAAATAATATTAAAGTTTCAAACAATCCAAGTTGAGCATTTTAATCATAAAATCATAGGTATCCCCATTTATCTAAGTAATTACCTTTAATTCCAAATCGACACGGGTTGACATTCTCACTAAAGATTCACTCAAATCACTCAAAGTGTTTAAGATTCAATAATTAAGCACTCAATAGTCAAACATGAAAAATTATTACCATAGGCTTGCATGAAAAACAAATATCCACCACTATAAATGAGATGATACATAAATCAAAAGGTCTTTAAAATGGTTGTAATGGGGCTTGGGTTAAAGGTGTGGATAAAGGCTGAAAAAGAGGGTTAGAATCGAGATTAATTTAATAAATTACCAAACTTAGAAAAATAAAATTAATTACTGAATTATAAATAAGTGCCAAAATTAAAACTATCCAAAACGAATGAAGTAAGCTTTTTTTCAATTTAATAACTTTAACTTATCCAAGCTCTTTATAACAATATGTAATCATATGAATGTAAATATACGATTTATTTTTAAGAATAAGACAATAATGGAAAGTACATAATAAGGAATAATTCAGCAACTGAAATGGACGAACATCGTTAGGTAATTAATCAAATCAAATCTCGATAGAAAAAGAGTCAATAAAAAGGGAGAAATTCTTAACGAATCAAAAAGGGTTAAGTTGTGGGTTATCATTAAAGGGAAATCAAGAAATGATGTTTAAGGCTCAAAGGGGTTCAGTAAAATTTAATTATGTGGTTAGGCTTTCTATGGAGTAAGTGGGTTAAAACCTAAGTGCCTTCATCATCTTAGTATATCAAATCAAAGGTGTGGTCTCGACATGTATAATCGATGCAAGTTCTATAATAACAAATCAGCATTGACTCACTCATAACCATCAATAAAAGTGAGCAAGAAAGATATATGCTCTAAACGGCTCAAAATCTCACAAAAATTATGGGTTTTTTATGTCAATCCTGTAAATTCAAAATTTTAAGATATTACCTCAATTTAGGGAAACAACCTAGCAATTTTAATTCTCAAAATTGCAACTTATCATTCTTGATTCTCTATTTTCCTCAAGTTTAAATAATCAATGCATAATTACCTATAATCCAAAACATATCAATAAAATCATAAATCAATCAAAATTCATTCTAATAGTAATATAAGAAAATTATTTGAGAACAAGATATAATTCAGGGATTTTATGATAATCATAATATCATAACCTCTCCACACTTAAGATGTACATTGTCCTCAATGTACAAAGATAGATAATAACAATATAAGCATAATATCATAAAAGAGGGGGAGAAGCGAAACTGCCCTGAATTTGGATGTAGTCCTTGGAATAGCGAAAGCGGGTTTATAGACATTGAAAATGATGTGCATGTGAAACTAGGCAGAGGTCAAGGTGGTGGTAGAGGTTGGGTTCCATAATCACAGTGCCAAGCGAAAAGGTTATCGTGGTGGTCGGTGTTGTGGTGGTTATGGTCGTGGTCGAGCAGGACATGGCAGTCGTGGATTATCTTTCCCCATAGGATCATTTCTATATTCCTGAGTAGCACCAATCGACTGAACCTTTTGAAACTGTGATATCACCAGTAATGTTTTACGGAGTTATATCGAAAGGGTTGTTATGGTTACTCATAAAGAAACAGCCATATAAACATGGAATTCAAAATATAATAATATAAGTCTTTTAGAACATGAAATTAAAATAAAAATAAAAACAAAAGGAAAAGAAAAACAAAGTAAAATAAATTGACTCAAAAGTCCTCATCGGCATCTGGATGGTGAGGTGGTGGTGTTGGAGGCGAAATGTGGAAATGCTGGCAAATTTTTTGTAGAGTCACCTCTATACTGTCAAATCGCTGAGTGCAATATTGCTCGAATCTAGTCAGGTGGTCAGAAATTTCTGTCAATGAAGCAGCCGCATGAACTGGTCTGTGACTCGGCGGTGGCTGAGAAGGTGGGTCCTCATGAAATGAAGGGATATCGTTAGGAATATCCTCAGGGTCATCCTCATTGGTGGCTCATACTAGTCAGTATTGAGGAGGATCGAACCCATGACGACGCTTTATCATCCTCATGTAGAGCATACTTGAGATGCCCTATGGGGACATCTGGTCGATGAGTGTGAGCGATGAGGACTGCACCAATGTGTTCAGGAGCCCAAAGTATCGAGCTAGACTAGTCACATAAAGGCCGATGCAGATGGCTCCTTTTCTGTGTCATTCGATCTAATGACGAAAGGCGAGGGATATGAAGTATGCGAGATCAAAAACATGCCCTTGCCGCATGCTCTATAAGAAGTATGCGTCGTGAGTATTAACGACGCCAGTGCTCGCTCGTCACCCTGTTAAGGTGTGAGCTAAAAGAGCGTGGATATACCGTAATGCTGGGGAGAAAGACGATGCCTTAGAGCGGCTGAGGTCGTAAATGCCCGTAACAGGAATAAGGGCTGCCCAGCATGAGGAAGGGGTGTAATGAATGTGATGATAAAGATGGGGAAAATTGTTTGCCTCTATAAATTCGTCCGTATAAAGTCCCAAGGCAACTCCAAATTTTGGGACACTCAATTAACGTACTAGACCACTAAGACGGAATTGGACTGTTCCTGGGTCATCGAACTCTGCCATAACTGTCTGTAACTAAAATTTCGAACAAAGTTCCAAAGTGAACTCCAAGTACCTCGGCTCAATTATGTTGAAGAAGGGGTCCCAAGGAACGGTAGCGAGGAGGGCCTGAGCTGAGTCAGCTAGGTGGACCTGCTCTAATACGGCCCAATCGATGCATCGGCCCATACCAAGGGGTTGGGCAGGTAGAATCTGAAACAACTCCTCCTGAGATCCTGGTGGGAATTGGAGAAAGGGATGGCGTATCTCAGTGGTCGCACTTGAGGATGTCACTCCTAGGCCCTTCTACTTTTTCAAAGCGGGGACGACATTTTTCTTGCCTCTTGTGTTTGTCATAGTGTCCTGCGAAAGTAATCACATAATTCAATTGGACGAATCAACATAATAGTCAAACAAATAAGAAACAAGCATCGAAGTGCAGCTTAATCAGGCAGACGAAATAAGTAGAATCTTAATACCTAGTAGAAAACTAAATAATTGATTACTAAATAAATACATATAAAAATAAATGAGCAAGCAAAATACGAATTAAATCAACAAAACAAATGACCCTAAAATATATGCAGAATATTGCGAATGTCCAAAACTAACTTAAGCATAAAATTATCAAGAAAAAACTGTAACTGAGTAAGAACCAACAATATCAGTAAAGTAATAGTAATAATAACAATATATCTGTAGTAGGCCCAATTTGCCTAGGCCTATAATAAATAAATAAAAACCCCAAAACCCAAAAAATATATGTATCAAACAGAAATAAATAAACTAAAGTGTTTATGAGGCCAATGTCCATTTACAGAATTCTGGGCCTAAATTAAACCAAAACATTAACCCAAAGTCCAATAACAAAACATAGCCCGAAACAGAAATAAAATACCAAGTCCAAAACATCTAGCCCGATTTACAAATGGTCTAAACCCGAAATGACCCAAAAAAGGCCCCACAACAGAAAATATCAGAAACCCTAGAGGTTTCTGGAATAAGCAAGAACAGTAGCAGATCAGGGCTCCCACGAGTGGTTCCCACGCACGGCCTTCACGGCCTCTTCCTCCGTACAGCCTTGCATCCATAGAACCTGCAAAAGAACATACGAGAAGAAAGCAGGCTAACAGAATACAGCAAATGACAGTAGAAAAATGTAATTTTTTATTTTTATTTATTCTATAAAATACGGCTATAAAAAGCCATCGGATGTACTGGAAAATCTTACGCAGATTGAATAGAAAAATTCGAAAGCAATTTCTAAAAGGTGATTTCAAGTGCTTCATTTTTTTCCTTTTGAATCTGTTCTATTTTTTCTAGATTGTGCATGTATTTTTAACATAAGAAAATAAAAGAGAAGTTACCTTCGTGAATGAGCCACTGAATTCCTCATCTCTTTCGTTGTCATTGAAGTTTGAGAGGGGATTTTGAGGTTAAAATTGACGAACCTTGAACGTGGAAGTAAGGGAACCACCATAGACCATTGTCCATCGATCTTAGTGGTGGAGTGGTGGCTGAATGGTGGATTGAATAAGGGGCAGATATTTAGGGTTTTTAATTTCCCCTTTCTGCTTTGTTGAAATGCTCAGATCTTTTTTTTTAAAGTTGTTTTTCTCTTTTAATGGGTGACATGGAGTGACGCCGTTTAAGGTATGTACCTGTAGCCTTGAAACTGCACCGTGTAGGCCTGCCCAACCCGACCCGTTTCCTTTAACCCTGATATCTACACGTTTCTGAGGAGAGGGATAATTTCGCGTTAGGTCCTCCCCATTCGCAAGATTGTTCAATTGCATGCTATTTGTTTTATTTCATTTTTTTTAATCCAGTCTTGTAATGTGCGCATATTTTCATTTAAGTCCGCGCCTAAACGCGGCGTTTCGAGATCGGGGATATTTCCATCATTGGTCCCTGTGAATTCGCGCACATTGCGCATGGGTCCCTATTTTAACTCCAATAGTTTATTTTATTTTTAAATTATCCCTCTTATTTTAATTCAATTTTAATTTAGTTTTCTATTGGTATAACTTACCATTTTAAAATACATTTAATATTTTTATATGTGTTGATCTATTTTAATAATTTTGTTTGTCTTTAATTGTACAATTATTTTGAAGTTTCTTTTATCATATTATTTTAACATTTTGTACAATATTTCTTTAAATATTCTATATATATTTGTACATGTATTATTTTAATTGAGGTTTTAATTTGTAATGCTTATTATTTTAAGGTTCTTAATATCTTTATATGTGTTGAGCTATTTTGATAGCCTTATTTTGTTTTTATAAAATCATCATTTTGAAGCTCTTTTTACATCAAATTATTTTAACATTTTTTATAATATTTTGTTTAATATTTTTATATATATATTGGTACATATGTATGGTCTATATACATCGCTAAATTCATGTATTCTATTCATATAGTTTTTTGTATACATAATTATATTTTTTAAAATCTGTTACATATATAATTTATGGCAAAATTAATCTAATCTTATAATTCATATTTTAATTCCATTTTATTTTTGCATATAATTGTTTCTAAAATTTATTCACACGTACATATATTTAGCTTCATATTTTATGCCCATGCTATCCTTTCATATTTTATGTATTATTTAAATTATTTTTATTGTAGAGATATTGTCAATTTTAAATAAATGTTTTATTTATAAATATTTAGCACATTATTTGATTCAATTTTTTTTTGCAACATCTATTTTAAAAATTATATATATATTCTTAGTTTTTCTTTTAAAAATTATTTCCAGTTTTAGCATGTTTCATTTACTCATCAATCCCTCATTTTTAGAAATTGTTTTTGTATTATATTAGTTTTATGATTTGGTACCTCATGTGCTAATTGTTTTTATATTATTTTGTGTATATTTGTTACATCACATTTACTCGTTTTTATGTATTATTAAATCAATTGTTGCTCACCTGTGCTTGTGAATTTGGTTATTATTTTGGATTAATTATATTTAATTATTCGTTTCGTTAATTAGTTAAATAAGGTTCTGTTATCTTCATTCACCAAGTACTGTATTTTATGCATGTATATTATCCCATGATTATTATTTTTCTTTTGGTTTACAAAATGCTGCCATATGGTTTTCAACTCTTTAAAATCAATTATTCCATTTTATTTCAAATAAAATCAATGCGTTTTGAGATAATTTACAATCATTTATTTAATTTATTTAAAACAAGGCAATGTTCAATATTTGGAAATTCGAGAAATCGTGCCCTTGTGATATCCCGAATTAGGGCCTAAACGGAATAGTGGTTTCGAAACCATAATTCTGAAGTAGAAAAATTTATTCCGATTAAATTTTATAATTTATTGAGTGATTAGATGCATATGTTAGAATATCGATAGAAAATTTCATGAATTGCATGTCTAATTTGCCTATTAGGACTTAATTGCAAAAGTTGATAAATATGAGTTTTAGATGTTAAAGGATTTAATTGAAGAGCATAATTGAAGTAGAGATCCTTAAATGGCAATTATAACATTAGGTTTTCATGGAAAAAAGTGGACATACATAGGTAGAAATAACCAAAGTTTTTAATGATGGGTATTTTAGTCATTTGGTAATTAAAAGATTAAAAAAAGGAAAAAGATGGCAAAATATGTCCATCTTCTTCATTAGGACGAAATTTCAAGGGTTTTCCATAGATAGGGTTTGTTTCAAGCTTCCAAGCTCCATAGTAAGTGATTCCAAGCCCCGTTTTTAATGTTCTTTACGTTTTTGGAGTCCCGGTAACTTGATTTAGCTTATTCTAGCAATAATTTAACCTAGGGTTTATATTTGGAAAAATACCCATAGGTGAAATGTGTTTATTTTGATGTTTTATGATAGAATATGAAGCTTTAAATTGTGTTAAACAACTTTTTCTAAACGATTTTACGTGAAAACGAGTAAAATGACATAATCGGTAAAAATACCTAATGTTTATAACTACATGTTAGAGTGAGAATTTGATGTTACCATAGAAGGGAAAAACAATCAGCACGCCATAAAACATAATAATTTTGGACTATTTTGATAAATGTGTAATTTTTCCAAAAGTGTAAATATGCAAAAGTTTAGGGGCAAAATCGTAATTTTTCCAAAGTTAGAGTTAAGGACTATTTTGATAAATGTGAGTATTAAATCGGCTAAATGTGTTATTTTAGACCAAGAAAGACGTGGAATCGACCTTGATCGGGGAAAGGAAAAGATTGTGGACTAAATTGCAAAATTTATTTATTTTGTACCGAGGAAAGTTCAGGTGTAAATGTAGTAACATAATTGTCATTTTAAGTAATTTAATATTATTTATATGATATGATGATTAATATCATGAAATATTATGCTTTGTGGTTATTATTGAGTAATATGCAAATTATGTGTGCTACTTGTTAAATATGAATTGCTACCGAGTATCGGTTTCGATATTCCGTAGAAGACGGCAAAGATGTGTGATCGAGGAAAAAGCCCGTTTGAACCTTGGGAATAGATTAGAATACAAGTTACATGTCACTAAGATATTTGAGTTCCGAGCTCGTTGAGTTGAGTCCGAGTTCGTGAGATGTAACTAGGCATCCGAACTCGTTGAGTTGAGTCCGAGTTCACTTATGGGCGGGTTACATGGTAGCTTGGCTACATAATTTCCGCAGGCTATTGAGTTTGTCTAGCTGCGGGTATGGCACTTATGTGCATGAAATCCGTGTATTCGAATCATATTCCAATGTGTTCAACGGGTAAATCTTTAGTGGATAAGGTGAGTACCTAAAACGAAGGTGACATGTTAGTGAGTGTGGTGAATGAGAAAATTTGTACAGGTATGTATTTAACCCTCGGGTTGAAACTTCAATATAACAATAATATGGTAGGATCATGAATGAGAAATATGATATGAATGCTTTGGTGATATTATGCAAATGTGGATTTCGTATTATTGCATGGTTATGTTACTTGCTTTTTACATGTGAATTTACTAAGCAATTATGCTTACTCCCTCCTCTCTATCCTTTGTGGTTTTTTCAAGCCGGCTAGAAGATCGGGAACGGTCGGAGGCGTGCTCACACTATCAACAAACTATTTCAGTATAATGACTTGTATATTTTGGGAATATGGCATGTATAGCATTATAATCATTTTTTGTATATAATCTTATGATATGGCACATGGATGGCATGGAAATGTCTGAGAATGATTAGCTATTGGAGTGGGTAATCAAGATTATATTTGATAATACGTTGCTTTATGTGCTAACTAATCTATGGAAATCCCTAAAATGGTGAAATTGGCTATAAAACAGAATCACACAACAGTAGTGACGTGAGTTTGAAAAATCACTAAAAATAGTAGAGATATAATTAGATGATGAATATAATATTTAATTTAATCTTAATGGATATATTTTCATGTGGAAGAAAAAAATAGGTAAAAAGTTGTATTTTATGAGATATTTACGTTTTGGTGAAACAGGGTTAAAGCAATTTCTGGATTCTCTATTTTGACTTTAGAAATTTATCATAAATTTTTTAAAAATAATTAGGACTCACACTTTATATGTATGGATTCTTTATTGAGTCTATTTTTAAGAGAAATAAACAAAATGGCCATTGGATCTCTGTACAGGAAGAAATTTGATTTGTAGTGCACAGGGGTCAGAGTAGCCAAACCCTAAAACAGGGGAGAATTTAACTAATAAACTGAACTAATTGGCCCTACCAAAAATTCAAGAAAAAAAATTAGTAAGTAGATATATGAGTCTAGTTTCAGGGAAAATTTACAGAATTTGATTTTGAGTTTCGTAACTTGAGATATGATTTTTTTAGCAACTGTGACGCAGCTGGACAGTTTACTACGAGAATTGTTTGAACTTGTTTAAATGCTAAAATAAGTTTAGTAATGTCTCATGCTCGACTCCGGCGACGGTCTTGTAATACCCCTACCCGTATTCATTGCCAGAATAGGGTACGATGTATTACCGGAGTTTACGAATTAAATTTTTTTTAACTCAATATAACCCCTTTATAGATATCTAATCTTCCCGAAAATTTTAAACCAAAAACAATCCACATCAATCAATCCAATTCAACATATTTTCAAGATAAATTCATGCATATTTATAAAATAACGTCATCACATACCAAAAACCAAGATTTGTTAGCTATACCAATGACTAACTCTACATTCATTTCACAGAATCATTTACTTTATTAGCTTTTACATGTCATTGATTTCCAAAATAAAGTTTCTTTATATACCGAAATCCTGAGGTTGATAGTGTGATGTGTCTCCGACCAAATCCGACCTCCGAGCTCTTAACACTACAAAACAGGGAAAAAGGAAACAAGGTAAGCACTTCGTGCTTAGTAAGCTCATGTAACAAGAATTATACTTACCTAATATTTTCAATACAATACAATAAACATTCATATATCCATTCAATGCATTATTATCCTAATATGCACAAACTCAACATTTAAGTTAGTACAATTATTTCCATGTACCAATAATATATACCATGATTGATGAGCTCATCAATATCATAATTTCCATTTCCTTGTTATTTTTCCATATTTATCCCATTGACTTTATCGGAATTTCGATGGATTTTCAGAGGTACACTTTTAGTGTACAAATCCGGGTTCGTCAATTCACATTCATGTGCGCACATTTTCATTTCAGAGAGCACACCCCCACGAACCTCATCCTTACAGCGGGATTACCAGTCCAGGCTAAATCCCTTGTAATATAAACTCATAGAGTATTGTCGGGATTACCAGTCCAGGCTAAATCTCCTGCACCGACAATTACTCTAATGAGCTTAGATCTGAATTACCATTCTAGGCTAAATTCAGACCCTAATTCGGATTACCCGTCCGGGCTAAATCCATTTTTCAATATTCTTCGGGAGGGCTATATCAGGATAGGATCACTCGTCCGGGCTAGATCCTTTTTACCGTCAATTCCTTTTCAGAGATCCATCGAATTTTCCTTTCATTCAACCGGGATTTCTTCCCCTTTTATCAAATATATCAATGTTTCATAAATTTCCATATAATGAACATTCAAATCATATTCATATCAAAAACATGCATTTCAAGCATTTAAGAATATAATTCAAGTTACACGAACTTACCTTGATACTTGTTTGTAAAAAAAAATCTACTAATCCCGAACTTTTTCCTTTCCTCGATCTAGCTTCGTATTTGAATCTTCTGGATCTAAATAAATAAATTTAATTATCAATTTAATACATTTCATGTTCATATGCAACATTCTCTATAATTCAACTATTATTATTTATAGTTTATTCAAAGCTATCTATTTGAGTCATAGTCCTAAATTATTTATAACTTGAGCTACATAACTCAAAATTAAGATCCGTTAATTTTACCAGAAACTAGACTCATATATATTCTTACCATAAAATTTTCATAATTTTTGGTTTAGCCAATAAGTACAGTTTATTCTTTAAAGTAACCCCTGTTCTGTTGTCTGACGGTTCTGACCCTTCTTCACTAAAAATTAATTATCTATTCATACAGGATTCAAATGATGTTTTTCTTTATTTCTATTAAAAATAGACTCATTCAGGATTATAAAAATATAAATTTAATTCCCCAATTAGTTTTCGTAAATTTTTTATGATTTTTCAAAATCAGAACAGGGGAACCCAAATTCATTCTGACCTTGTCTCACAAAATTCATTATATCTCAAAATTTACAAATCCATTGCTTACACTATTTCTTCTATGAGAAACTAGACTTAATAAGATTTAATTCCATATTTTGTTCATCTTCTAATTCGATTTCTACAATTTATGGTGATTTTTCAAAGTTAGTCTACTGCTGCTGTCCAAACTGTTTTTGTGCAAGCTGTTTATTATCATTTTTTCCCTAAGCTTTTAATAAATGATAATTTCATCCCTACTCAATTAGCCTCTCAATTGAGCTGATTTTTCTCAATTAACATTTTATTCTATCACCTTAAACTAGTTTAAAACCTTTAGGAATCAGAATTTCAGCAATAGACTTTAATTCTAAGCATTTTCACAATTAGGTCCTAAAAATCAATTTCTATTAAAATTACCTAATAAAATCATCTAATAAACAAATTAAAGCTTTAATTTCATTCTATTTCATCATAAACTTACAACACTCAACCATGGTGACTTTCAATTTCATCCATGAAATCAAAAACTAATGAATTTAATAGTAGGACCTAGTTGTAAAAGTCTTAGAAACAAGAAAAGGGCAAGGATTAACTCACTTGGTGCAAAAATTATGAAATACCAGCTTAGAGAACCCTCCTATGGTGTTTTTAGCTGCTGGAACTGAAGAGAAATGAAGAGAAATCTAGATATTTCCTATTTAGTCCTAGTTTTATTTAGTTAATTTTGTAATATTCCAATTTTGCCCTTAATTTATCAATTTTCCTGCTGATTTCATGCCCTTGCCGTCCAGCCATAATAAATTTTTGGTCTAATTACCTTTTAAATCCTTTCTCATTAGACTCTTAAGCTATTTAATCATTCTAGCAACTTTTACACCTATTACAATTTAGTCCTTTTCATTTAATTGACTACCCAAACATTAAAATTTCCTAACGAAATTTTAATACCACATTACTAACATTTCATAAATATTTATAAAATTATTTTCGACTCGGTTTTACGATATAGAGGTCTCGATACCTTGTTTTTACCCAATTTCTTCAATAATTTCTTTTTCTAACTAACCACTAAATCGGTAAAATTTTTCTATCAATATTTTCATACGATTTTCCTATCATATAAATTTTCATGCAAAAATATTGAAATAAATTTCTCTTTAAATTGGATTTGTGGCTACGAAACCATTGTTCCAATAACTTTGAATTTAGGCCATTACAGGTCTTGGGTAAGGGAGTGTTACAGCCCTACCTTGTTGGGTTTCGATTTTTCGTTGGACTAAATATCTGGACATCCTTTTGTAATTTTTAACCTAAGAGCTTTTGGAAGTAAAAAATCAATCATGTTTTCAAAGGTATAAAGGATCATGTCCTATCGTGCTAGATGTGATGCTATATAACTTTGAAACGAGGGAGTTTTGACGACCAACTTGAATCCCTCAAATGTTTTAAAAGGAACCATATTTCAATTTTTTTTAAACCTAGACATAAGGACAGCACTTAATCAATCTGGTACCAGATTTTGGGCGTAGTGAGGGTGCTAACCCTTCCTCATACATAACCGGCTCCCAAACCCATTTTTAAATTTACGTGGACCAAAATTGATTTAAACAGAACAAAATGTTTTAGCAGCTAGATAATTCGCAATGTTTGCAAACCAAGGTTCCTCGGAGTTAGATATAGCAAAGAGTTGTTCTTCAGGGAACGAGTCATTTATCTCATGTTCATCAAGCTCCTTAAGATGTGGGTTTTCTAATCTGGATAGATGATCTGCTGCAAGATTTTCTTCTCCCTTCTTATTTTAAATTTATAAATTGAATTCATGCAACAATAATATCCATCTTATTAGTTGAGGTTTTGCATCTATTTTAGTAAGGAGGTATCGAAGAGCTGAATGGTCAATGTAAACGAAAACTTTAGATAATATTAAATATGGTCTAAATTTATCGAATACAAAAACCACAGCCAACAATTCTTTCTCAGTCATCGTATAATTTTCTTATGCAGCTGTCAATGTCTTGCTAGCATAATAGATCGGTTGAAAATGCTTGTCTTTTCACTGTCCAAGAACCACACCTATTGCAAAATCACTCGCATCACACATTAGTTCAAAGGGTAAATTCCAATTAGGTGCAACTACAATTGGAGCATTAATTAATTTATCCTTAAGAGTATTAAATGCTTCTAAACATTCCTGATTGAAATTGAAATGCACATCTTTTTCTAGTAAATTCGTTAAAGGCTTAGCTATTTTAGAAAAATCCTTGATAAATCTTCTATAAAATCCAGCATGACCTAAAAAGTTTTGAATAACCTTAACTAAACTAGGGGGAGGTAATTTCTCAATAGTTTCAACTTTTGCTTTGTCAACCTCGGTCCCCTTGCTAGAAATTTTGTGGCCTAACACAATTCCTTCACGAACCATGAAGTGACATTTTTCCCAATTCAGTACAAGATTCGTTTCCTCACATCTCATTAGAACTCGTTTTAAAATTTTAAGGCAGAGATGGAAAGAGTTACCGAATACCAAGAAGTCATCCATAAATACCTCCATAATGTCTTCTACGAGTTCATCAAAAATGGCCAACATGTATCGTTGAAAAGTAATAGGGGTATTACATAATCCAAAAGGTATTCATTGATAAGCAAACGTACCGTATGGACATGTAAACGTCATTTTCTCTTGGTCCTCAGGAGCTATTGGGATTTGGAAGTAACCAGAGAGTCCATCTAGGAAGCAATAATACATATGCCCAGATAATCTTTCCAACATCTGATCAATGAATGGTAAGGGAAAGTGATCTTTTCTTGTGGCATCATTCAATTTCCTATAGTCAATACAAACTCTCCATCCCGTGACTGTTCGTGTTGGGATCAATTCGTTCTTCTCATTACCTACAACAGTCATGCCTCCTTTCTTAGGGACAACCTGCACAGGACTCACCCAAGAACTATCAGAAATAGGATAAATAATTCTTGCATCTAGAAGTTTAATTACTTCAGTTTTTATGACTTCTTTCATATTAGGATTCAGTCGTCTTTGAGTTTGCACACAAGGTTTATATTCATCTTCCATTAAAATTTTATGTGTGCAGAAAGGAGGACTGATCCCTCTTATGTCAGAAATCTTCCAAGCTATAGCTCTTTTATGCTCCTTCAAACCTTGAAGTAACTCGTCCTTTTCGGTTGGCTGTAAATCTATTACTGGTAATGTGGAATTATTTCCAAAAAACGCATATTCTAGGTGATTTGGTAATTGCTTCAATTCCAATTTAGAAGGTTCTTCAACAGAGGGTTTTAATTTTAATTCCTTGTTTACCTCAATACCCTCATAGCTCTTCTGTCTCAGTGAAGACTCATTAGAATTTAATTCGGCTTTTGCCTTACCTAATGCAGAATCATCGTCATTTACCTCCTCTCCTTGGGCAAGACACAGTTCCAACGTGTCCTTATAAATGATTTCCTGTAAAGAATCTTGAGTATCATGATCAATAGAATCAATAAAATAACAGGAGTCGTCTTGTTCTCTATAAAATCTCATGACATCATAAATTTTAAAAATAATCTCTTTGTCACCTACCCTAAGCACAAGTTTGCCATCATCCACATCAATAACAACCCTAGCAGTGGCTAAAAATAGACGACCTAAAATTAAAGGCACCTCAACATCCTCATCCATGTCAAGCCCAACAAAAAATCAACAGGTAATATGAATTTATCTACTTTTACGAGTACATCTTCAATAATTCCCCTAGGATATTTAACAGATCTATCAGCTAGTTGAATACTCATCCTAGTAGGTTTTGGTTCCCCAAGGCCAAGTTGCTTGAAAATTTTGTAAGGCATCAAATTAATGCTAGCGCCTAAATCAGCTAGTGCATTTTCAACATTTAAACTACCAATTAAGCAGGGAATAGTAAAACTTCCTGGCTTTCAGTTTGGTTGGTAGTTTATTTTGGAGTATGGCCGAGCACTCCTCGTTGAGTTCTACTGTAGACAACTCTTCAAACTTCCTTTTATTTATTAGAAGCTCGTTCAAAAATTTTGCATATATAGGCATTTGCGAGATAGCTTCAACAAAAGGTAAGTTAATATGCAACTGTTTAAAAAGTTCAAGAAATTTACCGAATTCCATACAGTCTTTCTTCAAATTTGCTAGATACGGGATTGGTGGTTTATATTCCCTCAGCACCGATTTTTCACTTATTTCAGGTTTTACCTCATCAGCCTCTTTCCTATCAGCTTCTTGTGGCAGCTTCTTTTCAGATTCAGCTAACACTTTCCCACTCCTTAGTGTAACTACTTTCACATGCTCTTTTGGATTGGGTTTGGGGTTACTAGGCAGACTCCCTGGTGGTCTTTCTAAAATTATCTTAGCCAGCTGTCCTATTTGATTCTCGAGCCATTGAATCAATATTTGTTGATTTTTAAGTGCTATTTTAGTGTTTTAAAATCGAGTTTCTGCTACTGAAATAAACTTTGTCATCATCTCTTCAAGGTTCGGCTTTTTTTCTTGCTGGTAAGGTTGTTGTTGAAAGCCTGGAGGGGTTAGTGGTCTCTATTTCCCGTGGTCTCCCCATGAGAATTTTGGGTGGTTCCTCCAACCTATATTGTAAGTGTTACTATAAGGATTATTTTGAGGTCGAGGATTATTACCCATATAATTTATTTGCTTGTTCTCCATGTTGGGGCTGTAGGGTAGGTATTTTGAATTACTTGTTCCACCTCCACTTGCATCGCACTGCATTACTGGATGTACCTGCGTAGAACCAAATAAACCATCAATCTTTTTATTCAAAAGTTTTACCTGATTTGAAAGCATAGTAACCGATTCGATGTTAAAACCATCGGCTGCTTTTGTCGACTTTGTCTTCATAACTTGCCGCTGATAATTGTTCAGTGACATCTCTTCTATGAACTCATAAGCCTCTTCAAGTTTCTTATTATTGATGGTTCCACCAGCAGCTGCGTCGATCATTTGTCTAGTTAAGGGATTCAAACCGTTGTGGAAAGTTTGAATCTATAGCCAAAGAGGTAACCCATGGTGAGGGCACCTTTTCAATAAATCCTTGTATCTCTCCCATGAATCATAAAGTGTTTCTAAATCCATCTGCACAAAAGAAGAGATATCATTCCTCAACTTTTCCGTTTTAGCCGGCAAAAAATATTTAAGCAAAAATTTTTCGGTCATTTGTTCCCAATTAGTGATTGACCCTCATGGTAATGAGTTCAACCACTGTTTAGCCTTATTCCGTTATGAAAAGGGAAATAACCGAAGGCGAATGTCATCATTAGAAACGCCATTGATCTTAAAGGTGTCGTAGAATTCTAGAAGATTTGCTAAATGAGTGTTTGAATCCTCGTCCTGCAAGCCATCAAACTGAACAAATTGTTGTATCATTTGAATCGTGTTAGGTTTCAGTTCAAAATTATTTGCAGCAACAGCAGGTCTAACTATACTCGATTCAGTTCCTATTAAATTGGGTTTAGCATAGTCGTACATAGTACGAAGAGCAGGATTCTGATTCACTAGATTTGCGGTAACCATTGGAGGCAGCGGATTATTTTGATTTTTAGCCATCTCTTCGGTGTTATTGGTATCGTCCTCGTGCTCTTCCTCTATATACCATAGATTTCGCTTTATCTCTCTACGGTCTCTACGAGCTGTGCTTTCAATTTCGCTATAAAAAAGTAGAGGTCCTGACGGGTTTCTTCTAGTCATAAACTATAAAGACCTGCCAAAAGCAAATAAAATAAAAATTAATAATTAAAATTAAATTGCAATAAAAAATAAAAAATGGCTAAAATAATAAAAATTAAGTGTTCCTAATATCTTAGTCTCCGGCAACGGTGTCAAAAACTTGATGATCGCTAAACTAACTAAAAATTCGTCTGAGGCAAGCGTACCTATCAAACAGTAGTATAGTTATGGTGAGACTGGAAATATCGTATCCACAAGGACTAAAAGTACTAGTAATTATTATCTTTATTATCTAGCCTAAGAATTTAAGGGATGTTTTTAAACTAAGATTAACTATCTAATTAACTAAGAATACGACAGGGATTAAAGTTGGACAATACTTTTGGAAAATCGATGGAGAAGACAATACCCAAGGAAGAATCCACCTAGACTTCACTTATTACTTCTGAATTAGACGAATTTTTCACTTGATTTAATCCGTAGAAATCCCTGATTTATGTTAATATCTCTCTCGAGACTAAAAACAACTGACTCTAGGTTGATTAACTGAAATCTCTTTCTAATTAAAACCCCTATTGTCGCATTAACTCGATCTATGGATTCCCTTATTAGATTTTACTCTAATCCGGCAGATTTATGTCGTCCTATGTCTAGTATTGCATGCAACTCCCCTTAATTATGTGAGATCTACTCTTAAATAGGGACTTTTGCTCCACTGAACAAGCACATCAAAACCTGAATGAATATCTTGAAATATTAAAGCAAGGATTAAAACTCATAATTAAGAATAAGAACAAGTATTTATCATATGATTCAAATAGTAATAAGATCTGTCTTAGGTTTCATCTCCCTTAGGTATTTAGGGAGTTTAGTTGATAACAATTAGGAAAAACATCTCAAAATTGGGAAAACAACAAAACATAAAGAAACCCAAAGAACTTCTAAGGAAATTGAATGGAGATCTTCAGGCTTGAAGTAGATCCTGTTTTCGAGCTGATTCCGTTGGCTGTCTTCGAGTATTCTCTGCCTTCTACTCTCCCTGTCTTGATCCTCTTCTCCTGTGTTTAAATAGACTTTGGAATGCCCAAAATAGCCCAAAATTGACCTTTTTCGAGTAGAATTAAAATAGGTCTCGACAGGGACACGGCTGTGCGGCATGCCCGTGTGGTGGTGCTCAAGCCGTGTGCAATTCTGTTATGGTTTTAAGTCGACACAGCCATGACACACGGGTGTGTGGTCTGCCTGTGTGTCTTACACGGGCGTGTGGATTACCCGTGTGGAAGTGTCTGGGTCGCGTGCAGCACTGTAATAAACCTATTTTGTCTGTTTTTGGCCTTTTTCTTCCACTTTTCGTTTTCCTATGCTCATTTGGATATAAAACATGAAGTTAAAGGATTAGAAGCATCAAATTCACTAAATCTTATGATAAATCATCCAAAAATATGCAAAGCATGGGATTAAAATATGTTACTTTTGAGGTTTATCCACACCCTAATATTCCTACTAGGGTTGTTTCCCACTTTATGCTATAAAGGGGTTTGGGGTCTCTCTTACATCGGTTCAATTACGAGTAATTTCTAGGCTTTTTAACTCAGTATTTTGTAATGCAATCCAACCCGATTCAGTTGGATTAAAATTTTAATATTCTATAT
This sequence comes from Gossypium hirsutum, assembly GCF_007990345.1. Lineage (NCBI taxonomy): Eukaryota > Viridiplantae > Streptophyta > Magnoliopsida > Malvales > Malvaceae > Gossypium > Gossypium hirsutum. Next base: position 96,206,093 of record NC_053426.1, on the reverse strand, counting down.
TAAACAATTTTCTCATCTCTATTTTACCCCCAATAAAATTTTGACAATTTTACCTTTGGTAAAATTTTGAGAAAATATGTTTAATATTTCACAAATCAACATGTTCACTATGACCGAGTGATTTATTTTCATTTTTGAGCTTCAAAACAGCTCAAAAAACATTAATTCATTCTTCGGATTATTTTTAAGTAATCCATATACAATTGCAAATGAATCATTTTCATTTTCATTTTGAAAACCTACATTTTTTTCCAAATGATTTCATTTTTCCATTTGGGGAAAAAATCATAATCATTCCTGAATGTTTCCCATTCATCTTTTCTATTCATTCTGTTTATTTCTATTCAAACACGCAGTTCATTTCTGGTTTCAATGAGTTAATGAAGTGACTTGACATCAAATGTAGTAATTATTTTAGGTCATTTCTGCACTTGATGAGCTTGTTTTCTAGCACTTTTATAATTAATTATTGCATTTTCAGTATTAGTAAGTTAGGAACTAAAAGTTAATAAAATAAATGTTTTTACTCATTTTCTACCATTTTGATGACCCGTAAGGCCGGCTCAGGCCTCGTGAGGGATTAATAGGCTACTTAAGTGTGTAGGATGCCAATTCAGGTCCAAGAATACAATGGATGATGATCGAGCCACGAGACATGGGAGCCCAATAGCACAATAAAGCTACCAAAGCCGGGAAAGCACTTGTCGTCGTGACGAGGAGCTTCTTCTTGTCACGACGATGCGATGATGCTACCTGATTTGAGCTATTGTTGGATTGGCTTCCTGTTTGACTCGAACACATCCCAAATGTCATAAGCCCGGAGGTGAGTCTTCATCTTCACTACCCAAATGTGATAGTTTTCCCTAGCAAAGATAGGAGGTGGAGGTGGTGAGAAGCTTTCTAATGACATTGTAACAACAACAAGAGAAAACAAAAACTTTCTTTCAACACAAGAAAACACAAAGAAGGAAAACAAAAAGCCCTCAAAGATAGCAGCTCTCAATACCAATTGTCGGTGTTCAGGGAGAGTAAAAACAGAGGGAACAAGAAAGATAAACAGATGCAAAGAAGCTCACACATCTTTCATCGGAAAACATTACATCTTAAAGTCAAAAAAACTACCAAATACTTAACTACTACCACTATCTATCTTGAAACTTAAAAAACATAACTTGTACATAAACTAAAACATGTCAATCAGCACCTAACATATCAGTGCATAAACAAAATACATTGGTTTAGAACTGAATTACAATGGAACTAAATGAACCAGCATAGTTGGCCATCATTCAACAGTTGGTAACTTCCATGTTGCAGGTTATTGAGACCTAAACTGCTGCATTGGGCTTACAAATTACAAATTAAGAGACCTGTGGCATGCTTCAGTAATGGGAGTTGGAGGGTCTGAAACCAATCCATCAAGAACCTTGTTAGCTACCCACAAATTTGCAGCATGGGAATAATGAATGCCATCCCAACTTATATAAGCTGAAGGGTTGCTGCATGGAGTCGCTGAAATTTCAGTTCCATTTGATGTTTTCTTCCTCCAGCACAGATTATCCCGGTGATGCCCACAGCAATATCCAAGGGGGTTTACAAATCCTGCAACAAAGGAACGGTGTTAAATGTATAACACAGAATGACATGTGAAGCTCATTATAGAAAGTTGCAGTTTTTGCAGTTTCTAATAGAGGTTTATAATCTTTTATTAATTTTGGTTGTGGAAACAAAATGATTAGGCAACTAAGCTTACCGTGGTGCTTTGCATCAGAAATTAAAGAATATTTAGCCAAGTAAATATCAACATAAGTCAGTGCTGCATCTGGGAATTGCATCCTAAGTTGGATAACACTATCTTTAAGCTGCCTGTTAAATTCATGAGCAATCTCATTAAGAGACCTTAAGCAACCATTTTGATCCACATTTTCATGTTGCTGAGGATAATCCAGAACCTCAAAGGGCAAACAGCCTATTGGACCTGTGTTGTGTATCCAAAATGTTCTTGCTCCTTGATTATGTAGCCGCTGAAAAGGAAAAGATAAACAAAAATAGAGTTAAAACATAAAATTTAAGATTTACGTTATTCACATTTGTTAACCCAATTGCGATATAAGAGATTCAAAGGGAATTTATATTATGTTGTTCTTATTAGTATATGCTGAGCTACATGGACTATATTGAAGCCAATTGTCAAAACTGCTTCTTTCCCTTTCTTACGTTTCAGTTAATAGACTTCACAAACTGCAGAACCCCTTTTGGCCAACATGATGGAGAAGCAATTCATTTTTTAAATCCTTCTAGATTTTAGAATCTGTAAAGTTTCCTGGTAAATTATGATTGTTCCTGCAGGGAAGGAAAACACTGGTCCTTGGTTTTGGCTAATAAGATCCTGAAGTTGCAGTAATATCAGTTCTCAAGAGTTTTCCCCTTGTCCAGTCGTATCATGGAAATGCAATAATATACAAATAAGTAAAGCTATTTCCAGTTCTTCCTAGGGAAATAATAAATGTAAAAGGATATCTGGTGCCAATATATTTCCTTTCCGCTTGGATGTCTATTATTTCAAAGCATCAAAATGCTACTTACAGTAGCACCATTTATTTATTTGTGCTAATTATCGGAACCAACAAAAGGAACCACATGGAGAAAGCTAATACTTAGTATTAGACCGTTCATTTATGCTTAAAGTAAGCTTCAAGCATGGAGTATCATGTGCAAAAATCATAGATACGGTATTTTCCAAAACAATCCCCTACTCTAAGAAACTGAAGACTGATATATTGTGTAAGCATAACATCTTAGTTACCTTAACAGCCTGAGCAAACTGGTTAATAATTCCTGGAACTGATTCTATAGCCTGTTTCTCTGTCATTGACTTCAATGCACAGTCAAGATCATTTTGCCCAATATCAACTGTGTAAAGTGCTTGTGAGAAGTCCTCTGGTCTTGGAAGCTTGCTTTTAATGTTTGAACTCACACCTGAAAAAAAAATCCATGCCAAAATGTTTTGAGTATTATTAATAGTTTAGAATTTACAGTACTTTTGCCTTAATTTTTGAATTGTTTCTAACCTTCTTTATATAGCTCATTTATTCGCTCTTTGAACTGTTCAAACTGTGATAGTTGTATGTCAAGAGAGATGGGGCTATACCCTATCTTAAACATTCTAGCATCAAGTCGTTGAATTGTAGACCCTCCCGTAGCAAAATTAGCTCCATGTCGAAAATTTGTATCAATTGAGTCCAGATACGCACTCAAATGTGGCAGTCCCAGTTTCTCAGCTGCAAGGTACAATAACCGAGTTTAGTAGAAGAGAGAAACAGTGTACATTCAGTTTCAGTCTGAAAACTTGAATAAATGGAACCTTAATGGGTGATTCATCTCAAAACGCAAGAGAATCTCTTAGAAACGAAGTAGTCAAGATCAGGGATTTAAATTGCGGTCGCGGTCGCGTTTTCGGTCGCGTCGCGTTTGTCGCGGTCGCGGACATAACGGACGCTATTGCGGTCACTGCGGGTATCGCGATCGTGATTTTTTTTCAAATTCGCACAACTTATTGTAAAACATAGTAATTATAATTATAATTATAAAAATTCACTTTTAATGATTTTAGAATGTTTTCTAGCACTTATAAATCTTTATTAATATGATATGAGAACACAACTTTATATATGAAGTCCATGTCATATTAAAAATTGTGTCCAGAAATTTATATATATATATTTAAATTTAATAAAGAAATTTCCAAATAATTATTTTAAGACAAATTTTAACAATGGATAGGTGGATAAAAGCACAATTTACATGCCTATTTTCTAGTGGTTAAAATGGACGGTGGCTGCCCCTAATTAATGAGTAAAACAAGAGTCAAAGAAGAAACAAAACAGAGCAGCATGCCAATTGCCAATAAAGCCACAAACAAAAACAAAAACAGAAAAATTAAAAGAAAATGAAACGATTCTTTCTATTCCCTAACCCTAACCAGTAGCCTCCAAGGCTCCAAGCCTCCAACTCATCAGACTATCAACAAAAATGGCCGAATCTCTACTGCTGTTGAAACTTGAAAGTGTGAAAAACCAGGTAAAGGAATACTGGCTTAGAACTTAGAAGGGCTGAGAAAGAACTGGAAGAAACCTAGAAGTACTTCGAAGAGGAAATAGATGGGTTTGCTTTTCAGATTCAAGTCCTCGGCAGTTGGCTCGGCTCCTTGCTTTCATCTGCTGCTTGTTGTTTGCCCATATATAAGAAACAGAATTTCATATTTCTTTTTCTATTGGTTTTGAGTTTTGATTACTTTTTTTGTTTCTTTGACTTCTTTTTACTTTTTTTTATTGAAAGCTCTCTGATTTTGCACTTTGCAGGTGGGGGAATATATTCCCTTTTGTTTTTCACTGTTTCTGTCGATTTTTGTTTGAGGGAATGACTTTTTTTTAAAAAAATTTACAGTAACGGAAAATAACGGGAATAGCAGCCCGTTATTGCCGCAATTGGCCGTTACCCGTTAAGTTGCGGCCGCGACCCACCGCTATTGGCGTGACTCCGCTTCACACCGCTATTTTCAGCAAAAGCGGTTTCGGACGGTGCCGCTACCGCTATATAACGGCCGCTATTCTGATATCGTCCCGCTATTTGAATCCCTGGTCAAGATCAATCTTATAAAGTAGAGACTGTAAACTACTCAGCAGTCAGCAGATCACTTATAAAACAGGATTAACATGAAATTTATCACTATATTTTCACTCAAAATTGAGTTTTGCCACTGTGTTTCAGAATTAGCTCATTGAATAGTTTATTAAGTTCAAATAATAGATTTCTGTCAATTCTGGTATCTATGTTCAAGAATTAAGCAAAGTGAAAAGCTTCAATGAAATTAATATATGACAGCAACATTCAACATTGACTGATAGTATAGAGGCAAATCCCATCTTAATCCCTAAAACAGAAAACCACAATAAAAAACCCAAGTTTAAACTTTTAAATCGATGGAAAGCCTCAAATTCTAACCTTTAGCGGATAGATATAGAAAACCAGTGAATTAAAAGAAAACCATAACCAGTGGCGAACAGATAAGTCTTTCGTACGGATGCATCTAAAAAGATCAGAAATTTTCATGAATATCAGAAAGAATAAAAAGACTGACCAATAAAATCAATAATAAGTTCTCCATTGCAATATCTCCCAGATGGCTTTTGGAAGAAAGTATTGCCATTAGGCAAAGGAATTCGGTGGAAAGCAGCAGACTTTCCACCCGTATCAGAATTGGAATCCCCAAAGTTGAATACAACAGGAAAATCACAAGAACCGGATCCACCGAGATTCCTTTGCCTTCCACTAAGTATGAAAAGAGAGAAAGCGACGGCAAAGAAAGCTGCTATTGTAAAAGTTTTCAGCTGTTTCTTGAAGCCCAAGCAGTCTTCCATCTCCCAATGATACCATTACTAAAACTGGGCCTTTGCCCTTCCATACTGATTCTTTCAGATCTTTTATCAAGCAGGTTGACGACTAGCAGATATTTGACGCGTTGACCGTACTTGGCGAGTGGAACTTAACCTTTTTCTTGCAAATCCGAAATTTGAAGTGGATCTTGTATGAATATTATGGTAATGGAATCGACAAGCGTGCATTACCTAATTCATAACAACCTCAAACTCAAACGTTGCTTATTATTTTATTGTTAGCTACTACTTGAAGATTACTCCAGTGCCTACCGATATCAGGACTGATTAAAATACAGCAGTTCCCTTGAATTTCTTCTCAAGTTTCATTGTGGAGCTAAGCTTAAAGGAGCGAATCCAATTTGAATATTTCAATGTTTGATTCGAGTAGTCTGTGAATTCAATGGAAATTTTTTTAACTAGTTTGTGAATAGTATAAATAATCGAATTTATTTTGTTATTATTACATAAATGAGGTTTATTCTTTGATACAGGACAGGATATGTGAGGTTATAACAAGCTTTGGTAATAGGAAGAGGGGGATCTGAGAGAGAGCCATCCAAAATCCTATTGACCACCCAATAGTTTGCAGCTTCAGTATAATGAATGCCATCCCAACTAATATGTTTCGAAGGATCACTGCATGAAGCCCCAAAGATTTCAGTACCATTCACCACTGCCGTCTTCCCACATTCCACATGATGGTCACCGCAACAGTTAACAAAAGGATCAACAAAGCCTGCAATCACCAATTCAAGTATGTACGTCAGTATATTCTATCCACGGTGTTACGGAACTTAGGGTCCTAATGGGGATCAAATAACAGGGTAAAAAGACATACCATATTTATTGGCTTCACTAATTAGAGAAAATTTAGCCGAGTAGATATCGACATATATAAGCCTTGCACCAGGGAGCTTGGCCTTAAGTTGAGAAACTGTGTCTTTAAGCTGCTTGTTGAATTCTTGAGCCAACTCGTTGTAGGACTTAATGCAGCCTGCTTGGTCCACATTCCCAGGCTTTGGAGGGAAATTTATGATGACAGTAGGCAAGCAGCCAATGGGACCTGTATTATGTATCCAAAACACTCTTGCTCCTTGTTGAAACAGCTTCTGAAAATGCAGAAAATCGCGACTTTCAACTCAATGTCATCTAAACCGAAGCGGATCATCACAATTGTACAAGTAGCATGAGAAATACCTCTACTGCTGCAGCAAACTGATTGATTATAGTGGGAATGAATGCCTTAACCTGATCCTCTGTACTCGTTATAATGCCATAATGCAGATCATTTTGTCCACAATCTAATATGTAAAGGGACTTTGAAAACTCCTCTGGCCTAGGGAGCCTATCTGTAATATCTGGATTCTTGGCTGAAAAACAAGCAAGAACTATATTAGTCATCCCCCTTCATGACAGATATAAACCTTTTGCATATCAGTTTATGGAGCAGTCTACAAAGTATGCATATCGAACCTTGATCATAAAGCTCATTGGTGCGCTCTTTAAGTTGTTGGAACTGCAAGAGCTGTATAACAAGAGATAAGGGGTTAAAACCAGTACCAAATAATTTGTTATTGGCTGGTTGAATCGTCGATCCACTTGCTGCAAAATTCGCTCCATGTCTGAAGTTTGAATCGATTGCATCAAGGTACGCACTCAAGAATGGCAATTTCAACTCATTAGCTGTGCACAGATTGATAACAAAATAAGTCTCTCAGGTCTTCTTGCTTAGAAGAAACGGGCTTGAAGAGATCATCTCATCTATGGAGGTGTGAAAACAAACAAATAAAGGTTCGCAAACCATCTATGCCAAGCGAATCGAGCCACTTTTACCTATAAAATCAATTATGAGACGCCCATCAGAATACCGACCAGCAGGTTTACCAAAAAAGGACTCACCGCAAGGCCAGGGAACCCGACCGAATGTTGCGGAGACACTTCCGGTGTCGGAATTTGAATCCCCCAAGTTGTAAATAGCTGGAAAATGACAACCACAGGATGAACCAAGCAATGAAGCCACTAGTAGTAAACTGATTGCGACTGCCATTACAGTCTTCTTGCTGCAAATACTATCAAGGCTTCCCCTAAAATCAATAACAGTTCATAAAACGAGTAATGAAATAGTAGAGTAAGTTTTCTACATTCAGCGATTGAGAGGATTATGAGAATAAATTTAAACTTGCGAGTTAAGCTCAAATAGGAAACTGCTATGATTATGTTATACAAGAGACAAATTTTCGGCTACAAAGCCAAAGATAAAAGAGTCTGAAACACTTAAGAATATGATTAGAAGATAAAAAGGGAGATTTAGGAAATATAGATACCTTAGATGGAAAAGATCTAGTAATAGTTTAGTTTGAGATGTGAAGGTCAACTCAACTTATGGAAGTGGATCCGCATTAGCCGTAAATCTTCAAACCTGGAACTGGGCAACCCAAATCTATCAAAATAAATTCTATTTGTACTTTTTTTTATATATAGGATAAATTAGTCTATGACGAATGCAAGTAGGCATTAAAATAATGAGAACAGTTGAGAGAGTTGGCTGAAGGGGAAAGAGAGCACTGAGTTATTTTTTGTCAATGCAAACGACGAGATTTTTGAAGTGGTGTTGAACTTCCGGCAAACAGCGCTGACCATGAAACAATCAATCGTGTGGACTTTGATACATTGACACCAACCCTTCATAACCTCACAGGTTTTCGTGTATCACCATAAAATTTAATCATTCTTAAACATACATATTGAATAATCAATCATGCCCTATAACATTCAGGAAAAAGAAAAAGCTTTCCAGCTTCACTTATAAAGCTTAATTAGTTAGACTTCTTTTTCTTTAATTTATAACTATAACTATAATTACAAATAATAATAATAATTAAAATCATAAATTTAAACAATAACTTTAAATTATTGGCATTATTTATTTGAATAGAAAGGATATGTGCTGTCGTAATATGATCATTTCATACTCTTCCTTCTTAACAAACCCTTTAGCCCTACATTAACAACCTCAAATGCCTACTTGAATTATTTTTGTTTTAAGCCTAATTTCTTTTCCTTTTAGCGAGAACAAATAATCCGAGCTCCGATGGTTCCATCTCAATTACAAATTATCTCGTACCAAAATTTAAGAAAAGAAAAAGTAATAATTTCGGGAACCATCCATCCTCAACCTTCCAACAAAAGAGAACAATATGCCAGAATATCTGTTAAACATTTCAAAAGGAATCTCAACAATGAACTGGTGAATCTGGTGAAATCCCACAGTGCATATGTTAAATAAAATTTGAGTCCAAGTGTACAAAAAAGAAAAGAGTGGTGGAAAGGCCATACATAGTTTCAAAGATTTAACAATAGATTAACGCAGAGTTCGGCATTCCGACACTGAAGAATCATTGCTCCACTTTACCAGAGCAGAAAAGAAGAGAACAACTTAAGAAAAGATGTGAGGCGACAAAATATTATTGGTTCAAGTAGTCAAAAGTTGAAGACAGAATTTAACAAAACAATGCCAATTCCAGGGCTCACCATCTCTCCCTCGACCTTGGCCTGCCATATCAAAAACCAACATACTTCCCATTAGCCATATATATGACTCAGTGATTTTCATCAGCAGATATTTACACAAAAATTAGAATGGCCAATATTTAGCTAAATGTTTCGCTATGAAGACCAAATTATGCCAACATATAGCTAGACATCTCAGAAGATTATGTACAGGTAATGGAATTAGAGACAACGAAAGCAATGGTAAATAGTTCAATTCATCAAGATATATTAGTTTTATACGGGGACCAAAGAATACTTATAAAATTGCTCAGTTTCTAAGTTTAAAAAAGAACAAAGGCTTCTGATCTACATGAAAAAGAACCTTGGATAACACTCTCCTAAAACTCGCAAATTATCCTATTTATTATATCTATAAAGAGAAAAAGGGAGAAAAAAACAAAATATCCAGATAAAGAGGCCAAGTTTTCCATGAAAATATATAAAGAAAGAGCAGAAAGACAACAGAGATTTAACTAGTAATGATTTATATCCTTACCTGTCCACATCTCTGTTTCCAGGAAATCCTCTATCCCTGCCACCTTGAAATCCTCCCTGAAATCCTCTTCGGTCATCAGCAGGTCTTGTCCACCCATCTACAGTACCACGAGATCTAGGCCTATCCATGAACTCCATATTTCTAGAGCTATCACTAGAACCAGACTGAGAGGGTGGTCTATCAGAGTAGCTGCTGCCAATCCTGCCTGATCCAGAACCAGGCCTTTCAACAGCTTTTTGCCCAAATTTAACTTTGTTCTCCAAATCTCGGATAAGTTTCTCTAGTTCCCTCTCCTTATGAAGTAGTGTGTCACGTAAAGCAGACTGGTCCAAAGCAGATTCCGAAGCTGGAGTTGAATCTTTCTCAAGCTCTTTCTTCAGATTATCTATTTCTTCTTTCAATATCTTTTCCTCCTCTGTTTCTGGCCTGAAACAATTTTCTCGTTAGAAATGAAGAACACGATGGTATGGCAAATATATTCAAAGTTGCTTGTGAGCAAGAAGGAAGCAAAATGGAATTTAGACAGTATTAGGAGCAAGCACAAGGAACAAATGGGGCATCTGAAGCAACCTAGATGACAACCTTACCCAGGAAATCACAAGTAATCATACAAATAAGACAAAGCATTCCATCACCACAGAAAAATGGTAAATCAGATAGCAAGTTGACAAAGAAGCAGCAGCGTTCAACTATGTTGCATTAGTAATCTGGCAAATGAAATAAAGATGATGTTGGATTAAGGTAACTCAAAGAGAAACAAGACTAAACTAAAGAAGCAGTGAAGCACACAAATCCAAATACTACCAAAGATTTAATTTCCATAAAAGGAACAAGATTAAAAGTGGAGGGGACTATAACTAAAATAAATAAGCACCTCATGAACTATAAAGAAGCATAAAAGCCTGGCAGAATGTTCGAACAAAAATGCAGTAGGATAGTATGTAATCTTTGACAAAAGAGACAAAAAGTTTATTAGGCAACTGTTTCCTATGCAACTACCGGTGCATATGCTACCTACATGTGCCTGACATAAAATTTAGGATATTGTATTTGCATTGATCTCCTGCACCGGAAAGCAATCAAGTGGAGATAACGAACTAAAAGCAACACTGAATTATAACATCTTTTATTCGGAAAATGTAAGTAAATTTTGGGAACATGGATAGAGAAACGCTTTGCTGTCAAGAAAAACAAAATAGAAAAAGAAATCTTCTGGGCTAGCAAGAAGAAGACAAAAAAAAAATAATAACTCCTCTAACCTACCAAAAAAGAAAAACGAATTCACCATAGTTTTTTATTCAACGAGCCCCTAGAGCTATGGTAACATAACCAAGAATATATCCAGTCATAATAGAGCAATCTACATTTTCATACACGAAACAATTTTAAGAAAATAAGAGTTTGTGTGTATTTAACGCATACAAAAGTTGCTCAAACTTGATTGAGAAGTTAGAAATCTGTCGGGAACTCGAACATAATCCAAAATTAGTTTCTAAAACGGAGCCCTAACATCAACTACTTCAGCCACTGTAAGCCGTCTGCTCAACCACTACGTATTCTGTTAGGGTACCAGAGAATTCACATGCCACCTGTTGTGTCACAACGCCGCCATGATAACAATCTGATCATGAACTATGGTTTTGTGGTTCCAAAGAAATAGTGGTGCCTTATTCAATAAATCTAAGGTCATAATCAAACTGAAATCATCATATGACATTTGAGCTGTTCTACATCAACTTCAGTCTTAGCAACCAATGATTGCTTATAAGACAACACAGTATACCCACTATAAAACAATATGCGATGACAGCAAAGTGGTAACAGCAAGGCAAATTTTACCAAGCAAACATGCTAAGAACATAAGCATCTCTCAAACCATCGTTAACAACAACATTAAAGGAAACAGATGCAAATCAATTCAAACAAAATACCATCAAGACTATTTCAAAATAAAGTATGAACGAATTGATTAGAGGAATGAAAGGGAAACCTATCCATCCTACGACGTTCTAGTTCAAGATCAATCTTTCGCCAATCCTGACCTCGCTCTTCCAGCAAAACTTCTCTAGGCTTAGCATCTCCAAACGGGTTGACCTTTGGCTTCGGCTTTAGTACATTTTCAATTCCTTGCAGCTGGGGACCTTCAGACCTGCTAGATTGTGCACTTGATGGCCTGCTGGAGTGAGAGCTGGTAGGCCTGCTAGTTACCTTCTTTGCTTCAATTTCAGAATCCAGTTTCTTCCAATCCAGTCCTTTCTCCGCCAATACCTCTTCCCTGGGCCTCGCTGCCCCAAATGGATTAGACTTATTTGTCTTAACCACCGTCTCATTCACCTCCCCTCTAGGAGGATCCAAAACTATTCTAGGCCTTTCCTCTCTGAATCCACTCCCACCACCACCTCGGGTCCATCTATCAGGCTCCGGTCCAGAGTCACGAAAACCTGAACCAAACGAAGAAGGTCGAGCAGGAATTGGCCGTTTCCCAGCCGTCCAATTATCAACCTCATCGGCCTTAGAATTCCCACCACCTCCCCCAGTTCCAAGCCCACCGTATCGATTAGGCCGGCCCGAATCAAACGAAGGAGTCGTTTTCTTTGCTATTGCCCAATTATCCACCTCATCGGCACGCGACGGCTGATCAAAATCAGAAACCCTAGAAGGCGGACCCCGTCGTTCTTCATCAAAGCCTCCGTACTGCCTTCTTCCGGAGCCCCATGAGCCGTCGCTGCCGTCACTTTCATGCATAACTCGACCCGCAGATGGACCGGACCTACCATAAGATGAAAATCCACCTCCCAGACGGCTATACTGCATTTCCTCAGGGGTACGTTCTTTGGGTCGGGTGGGGAGGAGCATCATCTCTTCGGGTGTAAGCTTGTTGTAATCCGTTACCCTAGCACCACCACCAACTCCGGCGCCGGCGGAGGACGAATAAGTCCCCATGGTGAACTCCGAGAGAGTCATTTTCTTACTCTTGCGCTTCGCGCTAACGGCTTCCTTTAGGCTAGGGAAACTCCGCGATTCAGCCGTGGGCGCAGCGGCTGCGGCTTCCGCAGCTTCACGTTCCTCCGCTTCTTCTCGCTCGGCCTCGGCGGCCCACGCGCCGACGCCACCCCAGGGTTTCGACATTTTTTGAAATCTTTTATATTATTTCCACCTGTTTTTCCTTGCTTTATTATTTGGTTTAGTTGAGATCTAAAAAGATAAAAGGACAGAGATCTAAAAGAGTTTGAAATTTGGATAATCGAACAGGGCTCCGTTAAGGGAGCCGGAGCTCCGACTGCATGCGAAGAAGTTAAGAGCGGGTTACAGTTTTCTTTTTCCTTTTTTTTTTTTTTTTGTGTGTGCTTGAAAAATTGGAGTGGGAGTAAAGAAATTAAAGCGTTTGAGCCCAATGCAATCTATGAGAGGGAAGGGAAATGGGCTGATATAATATCAAGGCGCAAGGAAGGAAGTGAAATTCACGGACCAATAAGAGATAAGAGAGAAAGATTCTCGGAATGTTTGATTATTGAAGGTGGATCCATGTACTGTACTGTTTGATTTCTGCGTTTCGGACGGTGTAGATGGGTGTTGTGAGAATCTTGCCTTTTCGGTATTCGAAAAATCTACCACTAATTTTTTTAGGGATAATGTCACATTTGGTACCTATACTTTCATAAAATATTTAATATTGTATTTGAACTATCCATTTGTATATTATTTGATAATTGTACTTTCATAAAATGTCCAATGTGACACCTATACTTTGAAATATCCAATGTAGTACTTGAACTATTAATTTGTGTATTATTTGGTACTTATACTTTCATAAAATATCCAATGTAGTACTTATACTTTAAAAATGTTTAATGTTATACTTGAACTATCAATCTTTGTATTACTAGAACATGTAGTTAACACCCATAGTAAATATCAAACCAACCAATAAAAATTTTATACGTGGATTTTTTTCCAAATCATTAATTCCACATAGATAATATAATATTATGTGAAAAGATAAATAAAACATAAAATGAAACGAAATTAAACTAAATTAAAAAAACTAAACCTAAATAATATAAGTTTTACTTTAAAAAAATAATTTTTTAACTCAAAATTTCTTCAATTTTTTAAAAACCCTAAAATTTTCAATATTTATACTAGCTAAAATTTCCCCAGATTTATATCTCTTGCTTGACAAATTATCTTCCTCGAGATTGTCAGCGGACTTATTTCGCCCTGGCAGACCCTCACCTACAAATCCCTATTGTCTGGGTTCCACTTGATCACCTATTTGCCACCTTTTCTCCCTACTGAGTGTCGGCGGTCTTTCCATCAACCTAAGGTTCATGACCTTAGGCTAATAGAGTTTTTCCCCATATCTACTTTTCCTCATAAGATTTGTCGCTTCTTTATTGGACTCGATTGTTGTACTGTTGTCCCCATTTTGTATTGCCTTTGGCGAATCCCTTTTATTAATCTGAAGACCCACACTCATTGGGCGCACCTCGCTTATGCATATATGCATTTTATCATATCATTCATGTTGTTTTTTCGATCTTAGTTTATGGCATACCTCCTATGTGGCAAACTTTCTCGTTGGGGGTCCCATGTCTTACATCTTAGCAGCCCTTTTCACATTACTGTTCCGGCGGGCTTTCTATAATGTTTTAACATCATACCACCATGGTTTAGCCTTTCATCCATGGTCTTACACCGATTCGCCATTCTGATGTACTATCTTATAATGCCATAGAGTCTTTCATCTATTGTCTTACTCATTATACATGGCTATCATAGCATCTTTCATCTATGGTCTTACATCATATACCTTGTACCTTGTGTAACACCCCTTACCCGTATTACATGCCAAAACAGGGTCCGAGGCGTTACTGGGCTTACTGCATAAACAATCATACAATTCCGAGCCATAAATTTGCGTCCAAATAAAAACCATTTGCAATTAATCATAAAGTCCCTGATACGAGCCTACGAGGCCCTAGACATGCTTTGGGAGTAGTTCAGGACTAAATCAAAAATTTTAAAATTTTTTACAAAACTTTGAAAATTTTTCTACTAAACAGGGGTCAATGCCCGTGTGGATATGGGACACACCCATGTGATCAGGCCGTGTGGTCACACAAGGCTGTGTCCCGACCCCGTGTAACTCTTTGACTTCTAACTCATGAACAAAGTGATGTTACACGGCCAAGTCACACGCCTGTGTGCTAGGCCGTGTGGGTAATTAAATTTTCATTAAATAGGTGTAGACTTCACACGCCTGGGACACACGCCCATGTTTGAGGTTGTGCCCCTCACACGGCTGAGACACACGCCCGTGTCTCTGCCCGTGTACCCAATTCTGAGCATTCTATCTCTCAAAATTAAAGTGCAGGGGACACACGGCCAAAACACATGCCCATAGGACAGGTCTACCCATATGGACAAAATAAAGGCTATCTACCAAGCCATTTGTCACCCTCATTTACACCTACACACACACAAGTTCAATGGTACAATCCATGGTATGTTTAAGCAACCAAAACATCCAAAATCAAGGTTAAATCATATCATTCATTACCAACACTTATCATATTTACTTTAGCATAATTTACCAAATCAATTCATACCAGACTGACATTCACAAGTATCAATATGAATACTTTCATCATGCATAATTCTACTTAGGTTTCCTAACACACCCAAGGACTCATCTCATCTATTTCACAGCAAGTCATTTAACCATAATAAACATATAGCATCCTATTACAAAACACAAAAAAAAAACAAAAAACAAAAAGGCATTAACACAAATACTTATATAAATGGGCTTATAACCATTTTAGCCAAAATAAGCCAATTTCATTGCTAAATACCAAATCACCTTAAACAAATATAAGCCAATACATTTGGCCAAATCAAATGACACATATAACAAAAAGACTAAGTCCCTATACATGCCATACTTTCAAAATACTAAGATCATCAATACCTAAAATGAAAGTTTGATAGTGTGATTCAAATCTCCGACGATCTGTAACACTTTTTACCTATACTCGAGACCGGGACAAGGTACGGGGCATTACCGTACATAAACATGGCATTTTCAAAAAATACGGGCTATGAAATTTCATTTCAATTTAAAACCGATCAAACAAAATCATATTGTCCCAATTATGGACCTATGAGGTCCAAAACACGCATTAAAAGTGATCCGGAACTAAACCAAGAACTGTAGAAAACTTTAGGGAATTTCTAGGTTTAAGCCTCACACGCTTGTGTGGAGGCGATGCACACGCCCGTGTGCATTGGCACACGTCCGTGTGCATTGGGACACGCCCGTGTTCCTTACCCGTGCTGAATTATTGAAATTTATTTTTCATTTTGAACCTACAGGGGTTTTTACACGGCTAAGTACACGCATGTGTCCCTAGCCCGTATCTCTCACACGGCCTAGACACGCCCGTGTCATCATCCGTGTCCAAAAACCCAGACATTCTGTTTATGATGTCATCATTCATGTAGGGGCACACGGCCAAGGCACACGCCCGTGTACTAAGCTGTGTCCTCCACACGGTTGAGACACAAGGTCGTGTCTCTACCCGTGTGTTTACTACCATGCATACTGACCTAAAATTCTAGGTGCAAGGGACACACGACCGTACAACACGCCCATGGGAACTGACCGTGTGTCACACACGGCCTAGACACATGCCCGTGTCTCTACCCGTGTGGACCTTTTTGGAGGCTATTTTCCAAGCCAAAGGTCACCCTCAACATCCATACACATTTATAAACTTCAATGGTATTTAACATGACCTAAATATGTCCATACCCACCTTGGCATAGTCTTTTGCATGTTAACCTCATCTCATTGGTTTAGCACATGCTAGGTTATCTTTTTTGTATTAAGGATTACCATTCCAATAATCACATTGTATACTTGGATCGTTTTATGACCTAACGATCTCCTAGTGATTCGACTACATTACACATACCCATCCATGGTATATCACATTAACCATCTCATGAAACATTCAAGCATAACTTGCACAATTAGTAGGTTTATAACCTACATCAAAATGAGTCATATCCTATGACCATATACAAAAATGAATAAGTATATCATTCAAGCCCTTACATTGGCTAGCTAAATGACACATATAAAAAAATAACCAAGAATCCTATACATGCCATTATAACAAAATAAAAGTTTCTATATACCAAAACGAAACAAGTTGATAGTGTTGACAATGCTCCAACCATCTTCCAATCTTCACGAGTCCGTGAGCTTTGTAAGACAAGGGAAAAGAAATGGGGTAAGCATTTACATGCTTAGTAAATCCGGATAACGGGAAAGTAAACTTATCGGTTGTTTAGTATACAACCATTTTAAATATTCATGCCAACATGCACAGTATGATTTCCCTATGACATACACTCAATCATCTTATTAGTCTCATGTCAATACATTCAAACATTAATCTTAGATGAGCTCATCAATTCAAGCATTTCCATTTTCGTTCCTCATTTTAATCCTATTGAACTTCTCGGAATCTCGATGGATATCTCATTTACCGTCAAATCATGTAAGTGATCATTTTAAATTCACACTCCCGTGAACCTTGCTCTTACTGCGGAATTACCAGTCCAGGCTAAATCCCCCGAAATGTAAACTCATAGAGTAATGTCGGGATTACCAGTCCAGACTAAATCCCTTACAATGACATGTACTCTAATGAACTCAGATCTTAATTACTAGTCTAGGCTAAATTCAAACCCTAATCGGATTACTCGTCTGGGCTAAATCCATTTCAGCACACTTATTTTTCAGGGGGCTCGATCCCTAAAGGAACACCCGTCCGGGATAGATCCTTTTACCGTCATTTCATTTCAAGAAATCCATCAGATGTCCCTTTTTATTCAATCGGGATCTTCAATTCTCTTTTAAACTATACTACTACATTTCATGGATTATCATGCAATGAATATCTAATTTATCATACATTCAAGTATATACATTTTAAGTATATTAAAAGTTTACTTTGAGTTACACGAACTTACCTAGAAATTATTTCGGATTTGAATTTTGGTTACTCCGAAACCTTTCGTTTTCCATGGTCGACCTCCAAAATTAGTTCCTCGGGGTCTATATCAATAAAAATAAATTATTAATACATCATACTATTCATTTTAGGCCTAAATTTTGCCCGTAACCTTTCACACTTTTACAAATTAGTTCCTAGGCTCGTATAATGAAATACATGAATTTTTTAGGTTACCCAAGCCTAGCCGAATACTTTTCATACTTATAGTAACCCACATTTTCCTTCATTTCACATTTTCCTACCCATTTTTACAACTTTTACAAAATGGTCCTTTAAGCCATTTCCATGAAAACTACTTAGTAAAAGTTGTTTACCATCCTCTAAACTCTCATATTCCTCCATAACTCATCAAAACACAAGCATCTCATGCATGGGTAAATTTTTAAACATGAACCCTAGCTTGAAATATGGGTAGAAATAGAGAGAGCATGTTACGAGGATCTCAAAAATATGAAGAACGTTAAAAATGGGGCTAGGGAGCACTTACTATTGAGCTTGAAAATGTTGAAAACCTTAACTATGGAGACCCTTCAATTTTCAGCAGCCATGGAGAAGATTATGGCTGATTTTTGCTTTCATTTTCCCTTTTTATTTCTTTTATTACCAAATGACCAAAATGCCCTTCCTTACTAACCTTTAAAATTTTCCATGCATGCCCATTTTTGTCCAAAAACTTAGAAATTTGGCCAATTTCTATTTAAGGCCTCCTAATTAATAATCCATAGCAATTTCATACTAATTGCTTCTAGAACCCAAGTTTTGCAATTTATTCAATTTGGTCCCTAATTACCAATTAGGCACCTTATACTTGGAATTTCTTCATGAAACTTTAACACATGCTTATTTTCATATCCTAGACCTCATAATGATCATAAAACAAATATTTTAATGTCAGATTTGTGGTCCCGAAACTACTATTTCGACTAGGCCCTATTTCAAGATGTTACACAATCTTCGATCAGAGTTAGCTTGGCGACACTATAAAATATGGAAAATAAATGGAGTAAGCTATATAGCTTAGTAAGCTCGTATGCAAGAAATAAGCAACCTTACCATGCATATAAAATTTAAATATTATAACATAATTACATGTAAATTTACCATAGTCTCATGATCATAACTCATTACACCACAAAACTTACCTCACATTCATCGTTTCAAGCATTTAATAAACATGAGCTTTATGTACATACCTAAACCATCTCAAAATAAATTTACACATATTCTCATCTTTGACATACCCGTGAACCACTCAGAATAATAATGTCGGATACTCAAGATTCTTGCACACTAAGTGCCACTTATGTAGCCAATGCTATCTCAATCTCATATCACATAGTTGCTCGCTCTCGAGCTATCAATGGGCCTGCTTACACAAGCTGTCAATCAAGACGTAGCTATGCGGTGCTGCTCACACAAGCTGTCAAGTATTCACAACATATACTGGTATACTCAGCCACCGATAGGACATACAAGGCTAACACCTGAATCACATAATCACATAACACATAACGACCCTAGTGACATGTAACTTGTATTCTAATCTATTCCTAAGGTTCAACTGGACTTCTCACTTGCCGAATCGTTGTCGAACTCGTTCGTAGAATTATACTCATTCACATAATCAAAAATACAATTCATGCAATATTAAAGTATTTAAGTACAATTATTCTAAAGCTTATTTTTAACATACGAACTTGCCTTGGTACAAAATGGCTAATAGTTTGATTTAGTCCACAACCTTGTTCTTTCCCTGGTCTAAGTTATAACCTCTTCTTTCTTGATTTATAAAATCAAATTTAACTCATTCAATCATCACATTATTCAATTTAATCCCAAAAACATCTTATGGAAAAATTACATTTTTGCCCCTAACTTTTCAACTTTTTACATTTTAGTCCCTAGGCTCAAAAAATGATTTTCATTCAATTTCATCACACCCAAGCCTAGCCGAACCTATTCTTTTCTCATAACAGCCCACATTTTTCATTTATTCACATTTTTACACACATTTTACAACTTTTACAAATAAGTCCCTATTTGACATTTTCATCAAAAATCACTTGGTAAATGTTGTTCTAACACCAAACATACATTTTATACCATTAAACATCAAAATACACAAATATTTAACATGGGTAAAATTTTAGACTTTGATTTTCTTTCAAATTAGTCCTTGAAATAGCTAGATTAGGTTGAGACAACTTCAAAAACATAAAAATCATTAAAAACGGGACAAAGATGGACTTACAATTGAGCTTGGAAGTGGCCAAAACCTAGCTATGGATTCCTTGCAATTTTCGACTATGGGAGACTAATTTGTGAATATGAACACTTTTATTTTAGTTATTTTGTCTTTATTTACCAAATGACTAAAATGCTCTTCACTTAAAACTTTGAAATTTTATCTAACCATATCCATTTTTGTCCATACTAAAATATAATGCTCTAATTACTATTTAAAGACCTCTAATTTAAAGTTTCATAGCAATTAGACACCTCTAGCTTCTAGAACACATATTTTGCACCTATTGCAATTTAGTCCTATTAGTCAAATTGGACACTCTATCGATAAAATTTCTTAACGAAATTTTCACACAATCATTCAATCATGCTGTAGACCTTAAATTAATAATAAAATTAACATTTCTACTTCAAATTTATGGTCCAGAAACCACTGTTTTGATTTGACCCAAAAACGGGTTGTTACACCTTGTATCATGCTACCATGGAGTCTTATATCCTTGGTTTTACGCTACATACCTCATACTAGACTGCCATAGCATCTTTCATCTATGATCTTATGCCATATATTATCGTCATGGTGTCGCCCTGAAGGACTATTCGGTACCGCCGTTACCCGAATCCTCCTCCCATTACCTCCTTTACACCACCCAACATTGAAACTCGAACACCTTAGTATTCTCTTCGCAAGGCTCAGAGCTTCGCTCGAGGCGATAACTAATAGTTTTCACTTCTTGTTTCCCATCCTAACTCTATCTATCCTATTGGGTTTTGTTTTTCCTTAGTTATCATGCAATACATGCATCTAATCATCATCTATCTTAAAGCAACAATAATCAGCTTGTCATGACTCAACTACAATATTCATGCACAGATTACTCATGCATTCCCTAGTTCATGCAAGTAGTGTATCATCATTTATCACCCAAAAGCAAAATGCAAAAACTCACTTTATTTCCTTATCCTTGTCACCGTGGCTTGCTCGAATGCTAGTGTCTCCTTAAACCTAGCAGTAGTCTCTCAATTTCTCTTTCCTAGACATCTATGCTTACGACTACTACAGCATGCAAAGCCTGTAACACCCTAAACCCGGCCCAGACGTTATGACCGGATCCGACATGCCACATCGAAGCATTCAAAATATTTTATATTGTTGATCCAGAAAAACTTACTTAGTGTTTTAAAAGATAATTTCATTATAGGTTAAAGTGAATGGAAGTTGTGCACCAGGTAGGAAACCAGAAAAGAGGTGGTGAGTCCATCGAACTGCTTAAGTACCAAGCTCCCTTCGGATCCAATCCTAGACATGCATACCGCCATTGCCACACCTTAACGTCATGGATATTTCTAGGAGACCGATTTCATTAAGTCATTTTTAGGAAAAGTGATTAATTTTGGAAAATACTTTCATTGCGGAAGCTTTGCTTGTTGTCGTGTTATTTTGAAATCAATTGTTGTTTTTGAAAACGCGCCCTAAAGCTATCCAATTTCAACAGTTAAAATAAGTAATACTTATCTTAGTAATACATATTAAAACCATCAAAAATAATTAAGCGGCCTTATTACATTTAAAAAACCAAAACTTCAAACGTAAATAAAAGGATGTCCAGTTCACCAGAAGAAAATCAAACTTTTAGAACGGGTGGCCACTCCGAATTCCCATTCAAAGCCCAAGTCAGCTCCAGCCCATTGGGCCTAAGCCTATTCAGGTAACAGTGGTACTGGGCCAGAGCCCTTTTCAGATTACAATAAACTGGGCCTTAGCCCCTTATTCAGATAACAATATGGCCCATAGGCCCATTTCAAAATACATGCAACGTCAATAACATATGCAAGCCCATTTGGGGAGACTACTCAACCCACCAACCACTACACTCCACTCGTACCAGCCATACACTCCATGTGGGGATAGCTCAACCCACCCAGCCCAACACTCCACAGTTGTAGCATTGCTGCTCAGTTAATAGTAAATTGAGGCAAAGCCTCCAGTACGTGGACAAGCCACTTTCAGTACTTCCTCCGTCAATATCCCAATCCCATGCATCAGATAATAACAACATGGCATACAGTAAATAACAACAGTCAAACATGCATTTAAGTCAATTTAACCCTAGGGGTATTTCAGTAATTTATCTCTTAGGGGTAAAACTGTAAATTTTTCACTTTTAAGGGTATTTCAGTAATTTATCTATTTTAGGGTTTTTATGCATATTCCTACCTTTCACGTACTACAGAATCACGTACCGAAGGTTCTTACCGAATTAGGCCCGTTAGCCCATCATTCCAATTTTGGCCCACTAAGCCCAAAAATATCGAGGGCATAGAAATCATGCACTTTGCAGTCCAAACATTGCAGCTTACCAAAAACATTAATCGATTTACCTCACGAGCATTCGCACACTCGTAAATCTACAAAATACCGATTTTCGGCATTTCGAATTTTTGACTTTTGCCAATCTAGACTAAGAAAGAGGGTGTTAGTTACACACCTGTTTG
Organism: Gossypium hirsutum; assembly: GCF_007990345.1. NCBI lineage: Eukaryota > Viridiplantae > Streptophyta > Magnoliopsida > Malvales > Malvaceae > Gossypium > Gossypium hirsutum. Next base: position 96,183,777 of record NC_053426.1, on the reverse strand, counting down.
CGACGATATGCTGACGAGATCCACACACGAACCGCCTACAATTGGATTACTAACACGTTAATCTAACTATTCAAATACAAACTACGTATTAACCCCTTACAATATTCGGCCAACCACACCTACAGATTATAGTAAGCTTATAAGAAATCAATAAGCAACTCATTAACAAATTTTTGTCAATGTTTACCACATAATCATAATTTCACTGCAAGCTGTCTTCCTGAACAACAGTGACTAAATCATTTATAACTGGAGCTACGAAACTCCAAATCAAGTGCTGTTAATTTTCCCTGAAAATAGACTCATATATATTATATCCATAAAATTTTCAGAATTTTTGGTTTGGCCAATCAATACCAGAGTTTTCTCAAAGTTTCGCATGTTTCATTGTTTGACTAATCTGACCACTCTTCATTACGAATCAAATTTCTCATTGTACAGAATTCAAAATATGTTCTCGTTTATTCCATTTGAAACTAGACTCATTAAGCTTTAATTACATAATTTATACAGCTTCTAACTCATCTCCCACAATTTATGGTGATTTTCCAAAGTCACATTACTGCTACTGTCCCAAGCAGATTTATTACCAAATCACTCTTTCACACCTAACTTGCATGCTTGTTATTTAAACATGCATATCACCAATAAATCATCACATATCTATAATTTTACTTAAGTATAATCTCTATTTCATCATTTTAAAGCACAACATGTTAGCCTATTTTTCCCCTTAGCATCTAAGGCACATGCATGCTCATTTGTTTGGTTCAACTTCACCTATCTTCCATTTTCATCAAAAGAACATGAAACAACAAACATTTCCTTCATTTTAATTCATGACTAAATGCTCACAACACAACTAAAAATCAAAATATGCTTCAAGAGTTAATGTAGAATCAAGAAGAACTCATGAACATCAAGATAGAAGCAAACTACCATGAACTTACTTTCAATTTTCTTCCCCAAGTGACCGAACATTCAAGAGCTTTCTCCTCTCCTTTCTCTTCTCTAACTTTCGGCTATAATGAACAAAGATGGACAAAACTTTGTTCTTTTCACCCCTTTTTCTTTTAATAAAATGTCATATTTCATCAATTTAATTCTTTAATACAAAAGACATGAAATTCCCATCATGGAACATTTACCTAACCCATTATCAATTTGTATCAATTTGTACCATAAATTATGGATATCAAGTGCACATTTTGTCTACAACAACATGATGGCTGGCCACTTTATGTAAAATGGGAGGTTTGTCATGCAAATCCTCCTATTTTGCACTCCTATTTATTTAGCCACTTCAATTTAACCTATAGCATTTTCAAACATTTTCACATAGGTCCTATTTCATAATTTCACCCCCTTTTTCTTATGGAACAAAAAAATTAACTAAAATTGTCGGGTTCTATCTTAATCTTGGGCCTTCTAGAGGCCCACTAACATAATTAAACCTATGCCAACATTCACAGAATTCTTGAAAATTGGGGCGTTACAACTCTACCCTCCTTAAAGAAATATCGTCCTCGAAATTTACCTGATCCAACTAGTTGAGGGTATTGTTGACGCATAGTCTCTTCTGATTCCCAAGTAGCTTCTTCCCTTCCATGATTACGCCAAAGCACTTTCACTAACGGGACAGATTTCCTTCTGAGAACCTTAACATCTCAAGCCAATATTTGCACAGGCTCCTCCTCAAAGGTCAAATCAGTCTGAACTTCAATTTCTGCAACTGGCAGGACATGAGCAGGGTCAGCACGATAACGCCTTAACATGGGACGTGAAAAACATCGTGAATCCTGTCTAACTCTGGAGGCAATTCCAACTGATAAGCCACTGGGCTTACTCACTTCAAAACCCGTTAAGGCCCAATGAACCGCGGACTTAACTTGCCCTTCTTACCAAACCTTAATATCTTCTTCCAAGGAGAAACCTTTAAGAAGACCATATCACCTACTGAGTACTCAATCTCTTTACGCTTCAAATCTGCATACGACTTTTGCCTATCAGATGCTTCTTTTAACCGGTCCCTAATTATTCTAACCTTATCCTTAGTATTAGCTACCAACTTTGGTCCAAGAACTTGTCGCTCTCCTAGTTCGGTCCAACAGCTAGGTGTACGACACCTTCGTCCATACAGTGCTTCATACGGTGCCATTTGAATACTCGCATGGTAATTGTTATTGTACGCAAATTCTGCCAACTGCAAGTAATCCTCCCAACTACCTCAAAAATCAATCACGCATCCCCTCAACATGTCCTCCAGAATCTGAATAACCCTTCCCGATTGACCATCAGTCTGGGGATGGAAAGCCGTACTAAAATTCAATTGCGTCCCCAATGCCTCATGCAACTTTTGCCAAAACCGAGATGTAAATTTGGGATCCTGATCAGAAATAATTGAAACTGGGACTCCATGAAGTCGCACAATCTTTGCCACATACAACTTGGCTAACTTTTGAAGTGAAAAGTCAGTACGAACAGGTATAAAATGGGTCGATTTGGTCAACCTATCCATAATCACCCACACCGAGTCTTTCTTTGATGGTGTCAAAGGCAACCCACTCACAAAGTCCATGGTTACCCTCTCCCACTTCCAAAGTGGTATCTTCACTGGCTGCAACAGTCCAAAAGGTAATTGATGCTCAACTTTCACTTGCTGGCATGTCAGACATTTCCCTACAAACTCCGTTACTTCTCGTTTAAGTCCAGGCCACCAGTACAATTCTTGCAAGTCGTGATACAACTTATTCCCTCCAGGATGCATGGCACATAGTCCCCCATGAGCTTTCTTCAATATTGTCTGCCTTAAATTAGAGTCCCTCGGAACACAAATTCTTCCTCGGAAACACAGAACTCCATCACCATTTAAACCGAACTCAGAAGTTTCCCCTTCCTTAACTTGTTGAAAACGAGCAACCAAAGACTCATCTTCCAACTGCTTTTCCTTAATCTGGTCCACCCAGGTTGGCCTTACTTGCAATTCAGCCAACAAACTGCCATCATCATATAGACTCAAATGAGCAAACATTGCTCTCAGATCAGATACGGTTCTACGACTTAAAGCATCGGCTACCATATTAGCCTTGCCTGGGTGATACTCGATCGAACAGTCATAATGCTTAAGCAACTAGATCCATCTCTTTTGCCTAAGGTTCAGCTTCTTCTGAGTCAACAAATACTTAAGACTCTTGTGGTTTGTGTATATAATACACCTTTCTCCGTACAAGTAATGTCTCCAAATCTTAAGTGCAAATATCACTGCCGCCAACTCCAAATCATGAGTAAGATAGTTCCCTTCGTGAGGTTTAAGTTGTTGTGATGCATATGCAACCACCTTACCCTCCTGCATTAACACGCAACCCAAACCCACGTGTGATGCGTCACTGTACACAGTAAAATCCTTCCCAGACTCCGGCTGAATCAACATAGATGCTTCAGTCAGAACTTTCTTCAACTTCTCAAAAGCTTCCTGCTACTTCTCAGTCCATACAAACGGTACTCCTTTCCTTATGAGTTTTGTCAGAGGTGCTGCCATCACAGAAAAACCTTCCACAAACCTTCTGTAGTATCCTGCCAACCCTAGGAAACTTCGAATTTCCGACACCATCCTAGGTGGCTTCCACTCCAAATTTGCTTCAATCTTTCGAGGGTCCACCTTAGTCCCTTCGGCAGAGACCACCTGTCCTAAGAAAGTTACCTCCCTTAACCAAAATTCACACTTGCTGAATCTTCGCAAAGAGTTCCTTCTCCCTTAACACTCGCAGCACTATACGGAGATGCTTATCATGTTTCGCTTCAGTTTCAGAATATACCAGGATATCATCAATGAAGACGACTAAAAATCGATCCAAGAATGGTTGGAACACCCGATTCATCAGATCCATAAATGCTGCACGAGCATTCGTCAGTCCAAATGGCATAACCAGAAACTCGTAATGACCATACCGAGTCCTGAATGTCGTCTTATGGATATCTGCCTCATTGACCCTTAATTGATGATATCCAGATCGAAGGTCGATCTTAAAAAATACAGAAGCCCCTCTAAGCTGGTCAAACAGATCGTCAATCCTTGGAAGTGGATACTTATTCTTAATTGTCAGTTTGTTCAACTGGCGATAATCAATGCACATCCGCATTGTACCATCCTTCTTCTTCACGAATAGCACCGGTGCTCCCCATGGAGACACGCTTGGCCAAATGAAGCCCCTATCCAACAACTCTTGAATTTGTGCCTTTAGCTCCACCAACTCCTTCGGTGCCATTCTATACGGTGCGATAGACACTGGTGTCGTTCCAGGCAATAAGTCGATTCCAAACTCCACTTCTCGGTTCGGAGGCAATCTTGGAAGCTCCTCCGGAAAAACATCTTGGAACTCCTTTACAGTCCTAACCTTATCCACTGTCAATCCCTCTTCTTCTGACTGACTTACAAATGCCAAATAGGCCTCACAACCTTTCCGAATCCATTTTTCAGCTCTTAAAGCCGACACCACATTAGACAAATAATCCCTTCGCTCACCTATCACCATAACCTCCTCATCCTTTATGGTCCTTAACACCATTCGTTTAGCAGCACAATCCAGGGTCGCCTTATGCTTAACAAGCCAGTCCATTCCCAAAATGAAATCAAACTCTCTGAATGGTAACTCCATCAGATCTCCAGGGAAAATCTTACCTTGAGTTTCTAAGGGTACATCCCTATACAGTTTATCTACCCTAACCGAGTGACCCAAAGGACTTAGTACAGATACCCCACTCACAATCTCCTCAGAGTAGTCCAAGTTGTCCATAATCCATTCGGTGGCCTCCAACCAATATTCTGCCACATTCGGGGCTATACCAGACACGCCCCTAAAGATCTCTGCTCCGTTAGCCCGAAGTCGTTCAGAAATAGATCCCCGAACTCCATTGCCCGTACTTGCCCCAGTAACCCTTTCCAGAACACGAAGCATTGCCTGTGACAGGACATCATCTTCGGCACCGCGATCATGAGACTCTACCTCTGTTGCCGGTGGTACCTGTGAATTCACCGCCGGTATATGTCTCGAAGACGAAGATCTCGCTCGAGCAGTTCCTCGGCTCCGTCCACGGCCTCTTGTACTCATATCGTATTATCTTGATTACGAATTTTTATGCATCAATTAATATTCCAATGTTTATTATAGATGTTTTATGAATCAGACAGTAGTTCAGAGTTTGTTTTCGCAGAATCGAAGTCTAGCTACAGTTTCAGTCTCTTATCAGATTTTCCTATGGTTTCAGTATCATCCTATCTAGAGTATCCTAACAGGGTTTCAGTACAGACATATAATTCAGGAAAATATTCAGAAAAATTCAGAATACTTACAGATTTGAGCCGGAGATTCGGAATGCCACCTTCTAAAGATCTAAATTTTGAAAATCGAGTTTTTCGCATTCTTTATAAAATTTTCGCTTTCGAAAATCTTTGTTTTTGTAAACCCATTCCACAGCCGAGTTGTTGCAACCTAGGCTCTGATACTACTAAATATAACACCCCAAACCCAGCCCAGACGTTTTGACCGGATCCGACATGCCACATCGAAGCATTCAAAATATTTTATATTGTTGATCCAGAAAAAACTTACTTAGTGTTTTAAAAGATAATTTCATTATAGGTTAAAGTGAATGGAAGCTGTGCACCAGGTAGGAAACTGGAAAAGAGGTGGTGAGTCCATACCAAGCTCCCTTCGGATCCAATCCTAGACATGCATACCGCCATTGCCACACCTTAACGTCATGGATATTTCTTGGAAACCGATTTGATTAAGTCATTTTTAGGAGAAGTGATTAATTTTGGAAAATACTTTCATTGCGGAAGCTTTGCTTGTTGTCGTGTTATTTTGAAATCAATTGTTGTTTTTGAAAACGTGCCCTAAAGCTACCAATTTCAACAGTTAAAATAAGTAATACTTATCTTAGTAATACATATTAAAACCATCAAAAATAATTAAGCGGCCTTATTACATTTAAAAACCCAAAACTTCAAATGTAAATAAAAGGACGTCCAGTTCACCAGAAGAAAATCAAACTTTCAGAACGGGTGGCCACTCCGAATTCCCTCACAGCTCCAAGCCCACTATGGTTGGGGATTTCCTGCGTGGATGAAAATAAAAGGGGTGAGTTTGGGGAAACTCAGTGTGTAAGGAAAACCCATTCAAAGCCCAAGTCAGCTCCAGCCCATTGGGCCTAAGCCCATTCAGGTAATAGTGGTACTGGGCCAGAGCCCTTTTCAGATTACAATAAACTGGGCCCTAGCCCCTTATTCAGATAATAATATGGCCCATAGGCCCATTTCAAAATACATGCAACGTCAATAACATATGCAAGCCCATTTGGGGAGACTACTCAACCCACCAACCACTACACTCCACCTGTACCAGCCATACACTCCATGTGGGGATAGCTCAACCCACCCAGCCCAACACTCCACAGTTGCAGCATTGCTGCTCAGTTAACAGTAAATTGAGGCAAAGCCTCTAGTACGTGGACAAGCCACTTCAGTACTTCCTCCGTCAATATCCCAATCCCATGCATCAGATAATAACAACATGGCATGCAGTAAATAACAACAGTCAAACATGCATTTAAGTCAATTTAACCCTAGGGGTATTTCGGTAATTTATCTCCTAGGGGTAAAACTGTAAATTTTCCACTTTTAAAGGTATTTCAGTAATTTATCTATTTTAGGGTTTTTCATGCATATTCCTACCTTTCACGTACTACAGAATCACGTACCGAGGGTTCTTACTGAATTGGGCCCGTTGGCCCATCATTCCAATTTTGGCCCATTAAGCCTAAAAATATCGAGGGCACAGAAATCATGCACTTTGCAGTCCAAACATTGCAGCTTACCAAAAACATTAATCGATTTACCTCACGAGAATTCGCACACTCGCAAATCTACAAAATACCGGTTTTTGGCATTTCGAATTTTCGACTTTTGCCAATCTAGACTAAGAAAGAGGGTGTTAGTTACACACCTGTTTGCGACGATATGCTGACGAGATCCACACACGAACCGCCTACAATTGGATTACTAACACGTTAATCTAACTATTCAAATACAAACTACGTATTAACCCCTTACAATATTCGGCCAACCACACCTACAGATTATAGTAAGCTTATAAGAAATCAATAAGCAACTCATTAACAAATTTTTGTCAATGTTTACCACATAATCATAATTTCACTGCAAGCTGTCTTCTTGAGCAATAGTCACTAAATCATTTATAACTGGAGCTAAGAAACTCCAAATCAAGTGCCGTTAATTTTCCCTAAAAATAGACTCATATATATTATATCCATAAAATTTTCAGAATTTTTGGTTTGGCCAATCAATACCAGATTTTTCTCAAAGTTTCACATGTTTCACTATTTGACTAATCTGACCACTCTTCATTACGAATCAAATTTCTCATTTTACAGAATTCAAAATATGTTATCATTTATTCCATTTGAAACTAGACTCAGTAAGCTTTAATTACATAATTTATACAGCTTCTAAATCATCTCCCACAATTTATGGTGATTTTTCAAAGTCACGTTACTGCTGCTGTCCCAAGCAGATTTATTACCAAATCACTCTTTCACACCTAAGTTGCATGCTTGTTATTTAAACATGCATATCACCAATCAATCATCACATATCTATGATTTTACTTAATTATAATCTCCATTTCATCATTTTAAAGCACAACATGTTAGCCGATTTTTCCCCTTAGCATCTAAGGCACATGCATGCTCATTTGTTTGGCTCAACTTCACCTATCTTCCATTTTTCATCAAAATAACATGAAACAACAACCATTTCCTTCATTTTAATTCATGACTAAATGCTCACAACACAACTAAAAACCAAAATATGCTTCAAGAGTTAATGTAGAATCAAGAAGAACTCATGAACATCAAGATAGAAGTAAACTACCATGAACTTACCTTCAATTTTCTTCCCCAAGTGACCGAACATTCAAGAGCTTTCTCCTCTCCTTTCTCTTCTCTAACTTTGGCTATGATGAACAAAGATGGAAAAAACTTTGTTCTTTTCACCCCTTTTTCTTTTAATAAAATTTCATATTTCATCCATTTAATTCTTTAATACAAAAGACATGAAATTCCATCATAGAACATTTACCTAACCCATTATCAATTTGTATCAATTTGTACCATAAATTATGGATATCAAGTGCACATTTTGTCTACAACAACATGATGGCTGGCTACTTCATGTAAAATGGGAGGTTTGTCATGCAAATCCTCCTGTTTTGCACTCCTATTTATTTGGCCACTTCAATTTAGCCTATAGCATTTTCAAACATTTTCACATAGATCCTATTTCATAATTTCACCCCCTTTCTCTTATGAAACAAAAAAATTAACTAAAATTGTCGGGTTCTATCTTAAGCTTGGGCCTTCTAGAGGCCCACTAACATAATTAAACCTATGCCAACATTCACAGAATTCCCGAAAATTGGGGCATTACAAAGCCTCGTTTCACGATTACAGCCTTTTCATCTTCAAGACTACTGAAGAACAACATGATAATTTTGAAGAGAAGATTGTTTAAATAGGATTGAGGAATCGCCCCTCTTCTCTCGTCCTCCTACTTATATATATATACCCTTATAGCGCAATCTTCACAAGTCGTCACCACCACACAGTCCTAATTATTATGTTTCCCACTATGTAACTAGTTAGTCCCAATTTAACCAAACCAGATTAGGAGTCTAACTTTCTCCTAACTAGCCACTTAATTCTCTAAATTTCTGCTAGTACCCATAACTTTCCATTACTATTTAATCAGTCCATCGACTCCTCATTAAGTTCGGGTATTATGGAAATTTGGGTGTGATAGGTTGAATAACTTGACTTCGACTATCGTTTCTTTTTTTTTTGTATTTTCACATAATATTATCTCATCCATGTGGAATTAATGATTTGGAGAAAAAATCCACGTGTCGAGTTTTCATTGGTTGGTTTAGCATTTACTATGGATGTTTACTCCAATTATCATACACATATTACATTGGATATTTTATGAAAATATATGTACTAAATAATACACAAATTGATAGTTATTGATAGTTCGTGTACCACATTGGACATTCTATTAAAGTACAAGTGCCACGTAATACATAAATTGGTAGTTCAGGTACCACATTGGACATTTTTGAAGTATCAGTACCACATTAGACATTTATAAAAGTACAGGTACTAAATGTGACATTATCCCATTTTTAGTTTTTTATTTTGGATAAACTTACAATTAGTCACCCAATGATTAGTGTGTTTCTATTTTGGTCACTAAATTAAATGGTTAACTAAAATAATAATGTGACCTTTTTCATTCAATGGTTAATGGAGTGTTAAATATCTTAAGATGGGGTTTACCTTTATTCGAATTTATTATTTTAGTTTATATTTGAAGTCTTATGTGAGATTATTTTATTTGATTTAGCAATTATTATTGTAACACCCTCAACCCGTATCCGTTACCGGACTAGATTTATGAGGCATTACCGGACATATCTGAACATTTAATAATCAATTCACAAATATCATCCACACATCATAGCATCATAGTCAAACATTATTTCAAAGTCCCTTTCTTAGGTCATCGAGACCTTAAACATGCTTTAGGAAGGGGTTCGGACTAAACCGAGCACATACAAAATTTCTCAGAAACTAAATAAATTTTCAAAGTTACAGAGGTCACACGCCCGTGTGATCAGGCCGTGTACCTCACACGGCATTAGACATGCCCGTATCTAAGCCGTGGCTAAACAGGGCATACATACTGACTTGTACTACATGGCTAGAGACATGCCCGTGTGCCTTGGTCGTGGTCGAAACTGACTTGGGTCACACAGCTAACAACACGCCCGTGTGTCTAGCCCTTGTACCCTTCGAAACGACCACACACGCCTATGTGCCAAAGCTGTGTGCCTCACATGGCCACCAGATATGCCCGTGTGTCTAGGCCATGCTCGAGACTGACTTTAAATTGTAGGACTACCCCAGGGGACACACGGCCGTGTAACATGACCGTGTTTCACACACGGCTGAGACATACGCCCGTGTAGACAAAAATAGGCTATTTGCAAAGCCAATTTTCCACCCTTAATGTCATCCGTACAAGTCCAAAATCAAAGCACAATTGCACCATAAATTCAACCAATTTCACTCACAAAACATACATCCTTCATGTCATATAATCACCAACCAATATCATCCTTATCATCCAAACCATAACATACCAAAATCACATACCAGACTCATTCATCCATACATGTCATTATCCCAATTTTTCACATCCATTTTTCATTTCAAAATCATATCATTTCCATAACTAATTCAAATAACTAACTTACCAAATTGGCCATTTCTCACTAGACCAATTATGCACTTCAAAACATACCATTTTTTAACACAACTTATATACAAAAATCCAAACCAAATGTCAACTTTAATCTAGCCATATCACATGGCATGATACACACTTCACAAATCATATTCAAATACTTCTAGCCTATACATGCCATACTTCAATATTCACATTTTCAAAAGGTATCAAAATAGAGTTCGATAGTATAGTAATGATCCTCGACGATCCTCGAGCTTCCGGTAGCTTCGATAATCTATAAAATAATTGAAAAGCATGCAAAGTAAGCTTTCAAAAGCTTAGTAAGCCATATACAAATAAACTTATCACATAACACAATTCTAAACTAATTCATTCATGTAGCTCATGGAAAAATACAATCACATATCCATATGTCTCATATAATTCTTTTAATCATAATTCACTTACATATAATACACATCTCATTCTCATAATAATAATTCATACATATGTCATATGTCCACAAATGTACATATACTTACCTTTCATTCTAAAAAATGATATACATTTCAAACGTACCTGAATTGGATACACATTCATATAGTCATTCGTTTCTTGGAATGCTCGTTGGACCTTACGAAATCAAATAGGATACACGGATAGCTCGGAAAGCTCGTACAATGCCAACGTCCCAAACGTGGTCTTACATGTAATCAAATATCGATGCCACTGTCCCAGACAGGGTCTTACATGAAATTAAATACGATGTCAATGTCCTAGACATGGTCTTACACGTAAATATCAAATCGATGTCAACGTTCCAGACGTGGTCTTACACGAAATCACACATCGAAATTCTATGTCACGACATATGTATCCTAACTATTCCTATGGTTTGTACGGGACTTTTCAGACGTCGTCACATTATCAGAACTTTCTCGGATTTCTCATTTTCAACTCAAATAGCCATTCATCACTATTCATTAACATACAAGCAATAATAATTCAATTCAAACACATTTATTTGTATATTGACTTACCTCGTACAGGAATGAACGGAAACAAACGGCTATTCAACTACTTTCGACTTTCCCCGATCTAATTCTGTTTTCTTTGGTTCTTGATCTATACACATTCAAATTTAACTCTTTTATCCAACAAATCATTCAATTCAATCCATATGCACATATTTAGGGCATTTCACAAATTAGTCCTCATATTTTCATATTTTAACACTTTAGTCCTTAATAAAAAAAATCACAAAATATACAAAATTTCTATATACACATGCTTAGCTGAATTTTCCCTTAGCTTATACCAGCCCACATATTTTATTTATTTTACATTTTAGCCCCTCAATTTCTCATTTTCATAAATTAGTCCAAAATACTTAAATTCATCAAAAATTCAAATACAAAACATATTAACCCAACATATATCTTTCATTTTCCATCAACTAACATCATAAAGCTTACAATTTCATCAATGGCATAACTCAAATTCATCATCAAATTTAGAAATTCAAGCATGGGCTAGCTAGTACTCAAAGCAACGATCACAAAAACGTAGAAATCATCAAAAACCGAGCTCAATACAAACCTTAATCAAGACAATGAGAGCCGAACCCTAAAATACTTCAATAGCTTTCTTTTCTTTTAATTTTCGGTGTGAAGAAGATGATAATGGATTAATTTTGGCTTTAGTTTTATTCAATATAACATTAATAATCTATTTACCATATTAACCTTATTTATAACCATTTAAAATTATTTATTTAATGGTCATTTTTTGTCAAATTCAATATCAATGGTCTAATTACAACATAAGGACCTCCCATTTAATAAGCCATAACCATTTGACACTTTTAACATATAGAATGCAACTTTTTCATTTTCTACAATTTAGTCCTTTTTGCACAATCGAGCACACAAACAATAAAATTTTTATACAAAACTTTCACACATATTAATTCACATAATATAAGCACAGAAAATAATATCAAAATATTTTTCTGACTGGGATTTGTGGTCCCGAAACCACTATTCCGACTAAGGTCTAAACCGGGCTGTTACAATTATACCTACCAACATCATTGCATGCATTGAAATATTCTGGAACATTATGTCTGATAAGATTACCACGGCTAAAGAACTCATGGCCAATATTGAAAAGAGGTTTTTCAAGAACGAAAAAAACTAAAACTAAGACGTTCTTAACAAACATAACATCAATGTGGCATACAACGAAAAATAAGTGTAACACCCCTTTCCCCCGATAACAGACCCAGATAAGAGATGTCACATTAAAATTTCAATAACATTTCATAATTCAAACAATTAATTTACTATTATTGGACTCAATTTTAACTTTTGAAATTCATTTGTTTGTTTTACGTCAAAATTTATACATCTATTCACCATTTGAGCTTATTCATAGCCTTAGAATTTAATTTTACATATTCACACTAATTTATCACAAATTTGTATACATAACTCAAATAAATATTCCAAATCACATACAAATAACAACCAATCTAAATTACCAATTTCAAATTCCTACTATTTAATTTCATACATAATTATTTATCAAATATTTCATGGAATCAAGTATATAACTACTGTGTCCATGTTTATACCTAAATGTTTCAGAATTTACTAAACAACCTCTATACCTTAGATTTTAGAGTTTTTACAAAATAGTCCTTGAAATTCAAATTTTACAATTTTTACGATTTAGTCCCTAAAATCTCATATTTGCATAGTTTTACAATTCAATCCCTAAAAACCAAATATTCTTATTTTACATAATATTCTTTTTTTTTTTAGATTTTCCTTTCCTTTCCTTTCTTTCTTCCTTTTATTATTTTTATTTATTTATTTATTGTTATTTAGTTGCTTGTTGTTGCTGCCATTTTCCCCTTATAACATGTAGAAAACTTTACATGTTCTTTTTTCTTTTAATTTAATTTTTTAGTTACCAACTAATCAAATTTCAACACCTTTCTTCCTTAATTTCCATAAATTTTCTCCTTTACGCCTTAGCACTTAGATATTCTAACCTCATGATTATGTCTCCAAATATCTATTAAAAGTGAAAAAATTGCACTTAGATCCTTCCTCTAAAATGGAAAACTTGTACTTTAATTTGTGTATTTTTAACCATTTTCAATCTAGTCCATATCTCAATTTTTTGACTCTACCTATCAATTCATATCCATGTTACATTCATAAAAAAATATTTTTAAAAATTTCCCCTTTTCCTAAAATGGTAAATTTGCACTTTTAGTGCAACATCCTCAAAACTCCCTTATTCGTAAATAATATGATATAAAATCTTAGCGAAATAAGGTATATGATTAAAAAAGTGAAAGTTGCATGATATCAAAGAAAGTTAAATCAAGAAGCATGACATGATATATTAAATTAAGGAAGGACTAAATTCTAAATATGTAAAAAAATTTGTGGAACAAGTACAAATATGGAATAGTTGAAGTGAAGGGCCAATAGTGTAAATATCTTAAAAGTGGAAGGATCTGAAAGTTAAGGAAAATAGGTGAAAAATGACCAAATTGAATATGTAAAAAAAGGTATAAGGGACTAAATTGTAATCTTACCAAATTAAGTGATGATTCAAGGATGGAATTTTGAAATATCATAAAGGGAAAAATGGTCAATTAGCAAGAGAGAATTCTAGAAGGCATTGATGATGTTATTTTATAATTATTTAATTAGATAAATATTACTTTATTAATATTTTAATAAGATATTTTATTATAAATGGCTAGTATAAAAGGAGAGAAAGATGAAGGAAAAAGAAAGGATTATCCTCCCACCTTTCCAACGTGAGTGAGGGGGAGAAAAGAAGAAAATTTTTATTTCTTTACAATTTGGTACTTCCACAAAAATCTATCATGTTTACCTAAAATTTCAAGGAATTTCCATAACTACTAACAGAGAAAAATGATAAGAAGACTATGGAGACCAATAATATCACCAGAGGTTCAAGAAACTAGAAGTTGGAGGAGAGAGAAAATCAAGTTAAAGTTTTAAATCAATAGGACAATGTAAGAACATCAAAATTTTAATATATTTTTAAGTTTGATATTATATAAAAAACATGAAATTGATGTTAAAGTAGAGTTTTCTTGTTTAAAGTTTTATGTTCTTAGTATTTTAGTGAAGGGAAATAAGAGGAAGTGATGGGAAATAATGTAGAGAAAGTAAAGGGAGGTATTACAAACTTGGTTATCAACATTTTGCACTAAATCAGTTCTGGACAACAACAGTAGTTTGACTTTGAAAAATTCACCAAAAAATTTAGAAACTGAATTAGAGCTTAATTAAAGTATGAAATTAAATCCTATTGATCCTAGTTTTTCATGGAAGAAACTGTGTAAGCAAAAGAATTCTATATTATGAGATATATGAATTTTTGTGAGACAATGTCAGAATGATTTCTGGTTCCCTTATTCTAACTTTGAAAAATTATTATAAATTGTACAAAAATGTTTAGGTGGTTAAGTTTATATTCCTGAAATATTAATGAGTCTATTTTCAAGAAAAACAAATGGTAACATAATACGAGATTTGTACTAAAAGATATTTAATTTTTAGTGAAGAAGGGCCATTGCTGCCTAGAAGCAGAACATGAGAAGACTTGAAGAATAAACTGTATTTACTGGCTTAAATATAAATTCTAAAATTTTATAGTAAAAACTTCAATGAGTCTAGTTTCAAAAACAAAAAGAGGATCTTAATTTTGAATCATGTATATTGAGATATAAATAATTTAGTGATTGTTACTCAAGTGGACAACTTTGCTAAAATTATGTATTTAGCAAAATTGGAATTGATGTTGCATATAGGCATACTATACTAAAAGCCATAAATTCTCATATAAATACACGTACATAAAGGATATGGAATGGAGAAGAGGAGGAGGAAACAATAGTAGAAGAGTATGATGCTAAAAAATTATTTTAAGCAATAGAACTACTAGCACATAAGAATAGTTTAAATGAATTGTAAAACTTTAATAGATGTGTAATCTTATAATTTGTTTGAGAATCAAATAGTGTTGAAACGGAAAATATAAGCATAGGAATAATAGTGAATTTCATGATATAGTAATTAAATTGCATAAAGTATAAATATAGTATTTTAGTGTGAATATATGATGCTAAGAGTTGAGAAAAAGTTATATGAATGAACGATTAGCGAATGAAGTAAAAAGTGGAATAAGAAGTAGGTTTTAGACTATAAATAAATTTTAAAACTTGGAGAAATTGAGAAAAATAAACTACATGTCGCGACGTGGCCATCTGATGTCGCAACGATGCCTCTGATGTTAGAAAAAGAAAGTTCGTAAACAGGACCTAAGTGGTTGATAAAACTTAAAGAGAGTTAACAAAGCTCAATTAAAGCTTCGAATGTAATTTATAAATTTAATACTAACTATCAAATTTTTTTGTTGACTTGATTAGGAAGAGTATTTGAACTGAATTTCTATCAAGTTGCTTTGGTAACAAATGTAACATTCTGGTATTTGGTCCTGGCGGGTTGGGTATGGAGGTGTTACATTTAGTCCATCTTTCAAAAAATTTCAATTTAGTCTCTACTAAAATTTCACTATTCAAGTTATCTTTCCTAATGTCAAATTTTAAATTTATTATCATTATTCAATTGATAACCTCTTACTCTTTTTTTGGAAAAAGATTGCTATTTATATTTCGAAATACTACTATTAGTGACACTGAGATTTTTGGAATGTTAAAATTAGGGATGTTCAAACTTTGGTTAAAATCGAATTAACTGATCGAATCGATATAATTCGATTAATCGGTCGGTGGTCGAACTTAGTTCAGTCGAAGGTCGGTTAATGGTTT
Source organism: Gossypium hirsutum (assembly GCF_007990345.1). NCBI lineage: Eukaryota > Viridiplantae > Streptophyta > Magnoliopsida > Malvales > Malvaceae > Gossypium > Gossypium hirsutum. The sequence goes on along the minus strand of NC_053426.1, from coordinate 96,167,527 downwards.
TTTTAAATTTTTGGTTAGTAGTTAATTTGGTTCGAAATTGGGTAATTAACTGAACTTAATAATTAGTATTATATATTATATGTATAAACCCAACTAATTCCTAAAAACTAAAAATAATTTAATAATTTAATAAACAAAAACTAAAAATCTAATTCCTAAGCTTATCAATTATCTCCCAAAATTGAAAATCCCTAATCTAAAATCTCCCAAAATCCCTACTTCCAGTTACCATCGTCTGACATCCACTAAGTCACCATCATCGTCTTTCATTCCCTAACCTAATACAGTGACACACTTTCAAGTTCGACTTCACTTGCCACCATCTGACGTCCACCATGTCACCATTACTATTCGACGTTCATCCGCCATTGGACATCGTCTTTCACACCTTAACCCAACACAATGAAGCACCTTCGAGTTCAACTTCACTCACCACCATCTGGCACACACCTTCGAATTGCACCCAACCCAATAGCTCGAAACACTTACCACCATCCGTCGTCCACCAGGTGACCATCACTGTTCAACGTTCCTCCGCTATTAATCATTGTCTTTCATGCCTGATCGGCTGTTTAATGCCACATCAAGAATGTGCAAGTGTACACTGTCGATGCAAGTATAGTAGACATATATGAGTCTGCCAGATATCGATCCCACGAGGATGGTTGTTGTAAAAGCCCGGTTTAGACCCTAGTCGGAATAGTGGTTTCAGGACCACAAGTTCGAGTCAGAAAAATATTTTTATATTATTTTCCGTGCTTATAATAAGTGAATTGATAACTGTGAAAGTTTTTTTAAAAAATTTTATTGTTTGTGTGCTTAATTTAGAAAAAGGACCTAATCGCATAAAATGTAAAAGTGGCTAGCTATTTGTTAAAAGTACTTAAGTACTATGTCTTATTAAAGGAGAGGTTCTTATTATGTAATTAAACCATTACTAAGGTTAATGGACATTAATGACCATTTATTAAGTGATTTTTATATGGTTTAATAAAAGGTAAAATTGGTATTTGATTATTAATTATAAGTTAAATAAAATAAAAGCCATTTCTTCTTCTATTATCATCATCTAGCTGAATTTGAAGAAAGAAAATAAAGCTTTCATAGTCATTTAGGGTTCGACACTTTGATAGCTTGATTAAGGTATGGTTTTGACTCGGTTTTTGATAATTTCTATGTTTTTGTGATCGTTGCTTTGTGTTCTATTAAGCCCATGCTCAAATTTCTGAAATTTCTAATGATTTTGAGATATGCCATTGTTGAATATGTGAGTTTTGAGATGTTAATTGATGAAATATAGAAGCTTGGTAATAGATAAACATGTTTTGTATTGTGATTTTTGATGAATTTGCGTAATTTGGACTAATTTGTGAAAATGAGAAATTGAGAGACTAAAATGTAAAATAAATAAAATATATGGGCTTATATGAACTCCATGAATATTCGGCTAAGTATGGGTATAAGGAAATTTTGTGTATTTTGTGATTTTATAAATTAGGGACTAAAGTGTTAAAATATGAAAATGTGAGAGCTAATTTGTAAAATGCCCTAAATATGTGTATATGGATTGAATTGAATGATTTTTTAAATAAAAGAGTTAAATTTGAATTTATATAGATCAAGAACCAAATAAAACAGAATTAGATCAGGGAAATTCGAAAGTCGTTGAATAGTCGTTAGTTTCTGTTCATTTCCGTACGAGGTAAGTCTATATACAAATAAATGTGTTTGAATTGATTTTTAATGCTTATATGATATTGAATTGTGATGAATGATTATAGAAGCTGAATTTTTGAAATGGAGAAAGTCTCAATAATGTAACGACATTCGAAAGCCTCGTACGAACCATAAGAATAGTTAGGATACATATGTCATGACATAGGATTCTGATATGTGATTTCGTGTAAGACCACGTCTGGGACATTGGCATCGATTTGAGATTTAAGTGTAAGACCATGTCTGGGACATCGGCATCGCATTTGATTTCGTATAAGACCTTGTCTGGGACAGTGGCATCGATATTTGATTACACGTAAGACCACGTCTGGGATGTTGGCATTGTATGAGCTTTTCGAGCTATTCAAGTATCCTTAATGATTCTGAACGGTTCAATGGGCATTCCGAGAAATGAGTAACTATGTGAATGTGTATCAGATTCAGGTAAGTTTGAAATCTATAACATGACTGAGAATGAAAGGTGAGTATTTGTACAATTGTGGACATATGATATATGTAAGCAAATTATGGTCAAATGAGTTATATGAGACTTATGGATATGTGAATATATTTTTTGATGAGTTAAATGAATGAGATTAATTAAAATTTGTGTTATATGACAAATTTATTTGTATATGGCTTACTAAGCTTTTGAAAGCTTACTTTGTGTGTTTTTCAATTGTTCTATAGATATCGAAGCTACTGAGAGCTCGGGGATCGTCAAGGATCATCACCACACTATCAAACTCTACTTTGGTTTCTTTTGAAAGTGTAAATATTTAAGTATGTCATGTATAGTCTAGATAAATTGACATATGTTTTTGAGTTAAAAATATTTAGCCATGTGATATGGCTTGGTTTTGGTTGTGTTTATGAATGACTTTAGAGTATAAACTATGTGATGCAATATTACCAATATGATGTGTTTGTGAATGGCCAAAGAGAATTGGTCAATTTAGTAAGATTTTGGTGTGTGCTTATTTAAAGAATTGGTAAGATTATGGCAAGAGATTGAATGGAGTAAATTGAGGTTATGAAACATATGTTTTGGTATGACTTTGGCTTATAATTTGGCATGATTGGGATGGATTATATGTATGAATTAGGTTGATAATAATATGACATGAACGATGTATGTTTTGCGAATGAAATTGGTTGAAATTATGGTGCATTTGATGCTTATTTGGTGCTTGTAGGGAGAACCCAAAGTGGGTGGCATATTGGCCTTGTAAATGGTCTATTTTTGCCCACACGGGCTGGGACAGGGGCATGTGTCTCTGCAGTGTTGCTCGAGGGCCATTTTGAAATGAGCCTGGGTAGACCACACGATCGCACACACAGACGTGTGCCAATCCGTGTGGCTAAGTCAGTTTCGAGCACGGGCTAGACACAGGGCATGTGACTGGCCGAGTAACCCAAGTCAGTAGCCTTCCTAATTTTCATACGGCCTGGCACACGGGCATGTCTTTTGACTGTGTGGACAAGTCAATGGGCGTGTCTAATGCCGTGTGAGGCACACGGCCTGTTCACACGGGCATGTGACCTTTGTAACTTAGAAAATTTATTTAGTTTCAAAAATTTTGTATGTGTTTGGTTTAGTCCCGACCTCTTCCTAATGCATGATTAAGGTCTCGTTGACCTAAGAAAGGGACTTTATATTGATATTCGACTATGATATGACGATGTATGACTTTTGATTGTGAAATGATTATGAAATGTTCCGATATGTACAGTAATGCCTCATAACTCTAGTCCGGTGACGGATACAGGTTAGGAGTGTCACATTTGGTTGATATCAGAGCTACGGTTTAGTCGATTCTAGGACTAACGTAGCGTGTGTGAGTCTAGCTATACATGCCATATTTATAAACTGCGATAGTGTGATGAATCCTGACAGTGAAAATGTGTTTTTATATAGTAAATGGATCCCGAACGAGCCGTAGCTAACGATGTTGAAAGTAATGCGCCTGCTCCCGCTCAAGGGAAAGCACCATCTGATTCTAGACCTGCTACTAGTAGCCACGTGGGAGAGGCTAAGCATGATTTTTTTTCCAAATGATAAATGATTGGTTCACTCAGTCAGTATATGAGAACTAATCCGGCTGTTCCACAACCTTCATCCCCGCTAAATCCTCCACAAATTCCTGTCATGCCATAAACTAATCCGATTCAGTTGAATAAGCATCTAGTTGATAAAATTAGAAAATATGGGGCCGAAGAGTTCCATGCTACTACTAATGATGATGCTAAGAGAGTTGAATTCTGGCTAGAGAATACGATACGAGTGTTCGATGAATTGTCATGTACTTTGGACGAATATCTTAACTGTGTCGTTTCACTTCTGAGAGATATGGCATATCATTGGTGGAAGATGTTGATATCAATGGTTTCGAGAGAACGAGTCACCTAGGATTTCTTTCTAGCCGAATTCTGAAAGAAATAAATAAGTGAAAGATTTATAGATAAAAAATGCAAAGAGTTTCTTAAGCTAAAACAGGGTCGTATGTTGTTACAAAATACGAGCGAGAATTTGTGAGATTGAGCTACTATGCACGAGAATGTGTCTCGACTGAAGCAATAATGTGTAAAAGGTTTGAAGTGGCTTGAATGAAGACATCAAGTTGTCAGTCGAGATTTTGGAGATAAAAGAGTTTGTTGTACTTGTTGAACGAGCATGTAAAGCTGAAGAACTCGGGAAAGAGAATAGAAAATCTGACTCAGAAGCTAGATAGGTGCAAAAAATATCATCGAGCAAGTCATTTCATTCAACATCAAATAAATTCCGAGATGATTTTAGTTGTTCAAAGGCTAATGTGGGACATCCGAGTAGAGATCGTACTAGATCACATTCGAGTTTCAGAGCTTCAACTACTTCTATTGCAAGTGTTGGAAATGTTCGATCTGGTTGACCTGAGTGTAGACATTATGGTAAAAGACATCCGAGAAGTTGTAGATTAAATGATCGAGCTTGCTTTAGATGTGGATCCTTAGATCACTTTATCCGTGAATGTCTTGAGTCTATAGAGCAAGAGATTGTGCAAAATCTAAGGCCAAGTAGCAATACAGCTCGGGGTAAACCTCCTAAAAATACGGGTAATGTGAGCGGTATCCAGAGGCGAACTAAAGATACGACTGTTAGATCTGAAGCTCACGCACCTACCAGAGCCTACGCCATTTGAGCTCGTAAGGAAGCTTCGTCTCCCGATGTTATAACTAGTACTTTTACACTTTACGATACTTCTGTGATTGCTTTGATAGATCCCAAATCAACGCATTCTTATATATGCATAAACTTAGTGAGTAGTAAAACTTTGCTTGTAGAGTCTACTGAATTTGTAATTAGAGTATCAAACCCCTTAGGCCTGTGTTTTTGGTTGACAAAATGTGTAAGAATTGTCCGTTGATGATTCGAGATTCATGTTTTCTGGCTGATTTGATGTTATTACCATTCGATGAATTTGATATAATTCTGGGTATAGATTGGTTAACTTTACATGATGTCATTGTAAACTGCAAACGGAAGACTATTGATTTGCAATGTCAAAATAATGAGATTATTCGGATTAATTCTAATGATCTGAATGGTTTACCGGCAGTGATTACTTCGATGTTAGCTCAAAAATATGTGAGAAAGGGTTGTGAAGCCTACTTTTCTTATGTGATTGATTCGAAAGTGATAGAAAAGAAAGTTGAATCAGTGCCTATTGTCTGCGAATCCCCTGATGTGTTTCTTGAAGAACTTCTGGAATTACCTCTGATTCAAGAACTTGAGTTTGGCATTGAATTAGTGCCAGGGACTACTCCGATTTCGATAGCTCCGTACAGAATGGCTCCGACCTAGTTAAAAGAATTAAAGTTTCAATTGCAAGAGTTGACTGATAGAGGATGCGCAAGACCGAGTTTCTCACCTTGGGGTACTCTTGTTCTGTTTATGAAAAAGAAAGATGGTACGATGAGAATGTGATTTGATTATCGTCAATTGAACAAAGTGACTATCAAGAACAAATATCCTCTGCCCATAATTGACGATTTATTTGATCAGTTGAAAGGAGCTACCGTGTTTTCAAAGATAGATTTGAGATTGGGCTATTATCATTTGAGAGTAAAGGATTTAGACATTCCGAAAACTATTTTCCAAACGAGGTACGGACACTATGAGTTTTTAGTTATGCCTTCAGATTAATGAATGCACCTGCTGTTTTTATGGATTTGATGAACAAAATTTTTAAATCGTATTTAGATGATTTGTTGTTGTATTCATTGATGACATATTGATATATTCATGTGATGAATCCGAGCATGCCGAACATCTGAGAATAGTGGTACAGACTTTGCGTGACAAGTAGTTGTATGCGAAGTTTAGCAAATGTGAATTTTGGTTACAAGAAGTTGGTTTTCTAGGACATGTTGTGTCAGCATCTGGTATCCGAGTTGATCTAAACAAGATTTCAGCAATCTTAGATTGGAAGCCTCTGAGAAATATTTCTGAAGTTCGCAGTTTTTTGGGACTTGCTGGTCATTACCGATGGTTCATAAAAGGCTTTTCTATGATAGCAACTCCGTTGACGAAATTACTTCAGAAAGATGTGAAATTTGAATGGTTTGAAAAGTGTCAGAAAAGTTTTGATCAGTTGAAAGCCTTATTGATAGAAGCTCCAGTGTTAGTACAACCAGAATCAAGTAAAGAATTTTTCATATATAGTGATACATCGTTGAATAGTCTGGGCTGCGTTTTGATGCAGGAAGGTAAAGTCATAGCTTATGCCTTAAGAAAATTAAAGCCACATGAAAAGAATTATCCGATGCATGACCTTGAGTTAGCCACAATTGTGTTTGCTTTGAAGATTTGGCGCCACTATCTGTTTGGTGAGAAATGTCATGTTTATTCTGATGATAAAAGTTTGAAATATCTGATGACTCAGAAATATTTGAACCTGTGACAGAGAAGATGGCTGGAATTGCTAAAAGATTATGAGTTTGTTATCGATTATCATTTGGGAAAAGTAAATGTTGTTGCCGGTGCTTTGAGTCAGAAACCATTGTTTGCATTGCGTGCGATGAATACTCATTTAGTTCTGTCCGATGATGGTTCGATTTTAACCGAATTGAAAGTGAGACCATTGTTTTTACAACATATTTTTAATGCTCAGAAAGTTGATAATGAGATAATAGCAAAATGAGCTAAGTGTAATTTGGATTCTAATTCTGAATATCGAATTGATAATGACGATTGTTTGAGATTCCGAAGTCGGATTTGTGTTCTGAGAAATTCAAAGTTGATACAGATGATTTTGAAAGAAGCTCATAGCAGTCGTCTATCTGTTCATTCGGGAAGTACGAAAATATATAATGATTTAAAACAACATTACTGGTGGTTTGGAATGAAAAGAGATATTTCTGACTTTGTTTCGAAATATTTGATCTATTAGCAAGTTAAAATTGAATATCAAGTGCCATTGGTTTATTACAATGATTATGATTCCCGAATGGAAATGGGATAGAGTGATTATGGATTTTGTCTCAGGTTTACCCTTATCTTCGAGAAAGAAAGATGCGATTTGGGTTGTGGTTGACTAATTGACGAAATCAGCTCATTTTATTTCGGTATGATCCGATTACTCACTTGATAAATTAGCTGAGTTATACATTTCCAATATTGTAAGATTGCACGAGGTGCCATTGTCTATTGTGTCAGATAGAGATCTGAGATTCACTTCGTGATTTTGGAAGAAACTACAAGAGGCTTTAGGTACAAATTATACTTCAATACTGCTTTTCACCCGTAGACGGATGGTCAATCTGAGTGGATTATTCAGATTCTCGAGGATATGTTGAGATGTTGCATTCTTGAGTTTAAAGGTACGTGGGAACAGTATTTGTCATTGATTGAATTTACTCATAATAATAGTTTTCAATCGAGCATTAAAATGGCACCGTACGAAGCCTTATATGGTAGAAAATGCTGTACACCATTGTATTGGTTAGAGCTCAGTGAAAATAAGATACATGGGATTGACTTGATAAAAGAGACTGAACATAAAGTAAAAACAATCCGAGATAATCTGAAAGCAGCTTACGATTGTTAGAAACCATATGCAGATTTGAAACAAAAAGATATTGAATTTGAGATCGGCGATAAAGTGTTTCTGAAAGTATCCTCGTGGAAGAAAGTACTCCGATTTGGTAGAAAAGGAAAATTGAAGTCGAGGTTCATCGAGCCGTATGAGATTATAGAGCGTATCAGACCGGTTGCATATAGATTGTTATTGCCACCTGAGTTAGAAAAGATTTATAATGTGTTTCATGTATCGATGCTTCGACGATACAGATCTGATCCCTCGCATGTGATTTCCCCATCTGAGATAGAAATTTAGTCCAATATGACCTATGAAGAAGAACCGATTCGTATCTTAGCTCACAAGGTTAAGGAATTGAGAAATAAGAAAATTTCGTTAGTAAAGGTAATGTGGCATCAACAAGGTGTTGAAGAGGCTATGTGGGAGCTCGAAGATGCTATGAGATAGCAATATCCAAATCTGTTCAACGGTAAGATTTTCGGGGGCGAAAATCCTTAAGAGGGAGAGTTGTAACAGCTCAGTTTAGACCCTAGTCAGAATAGTGGTTTTGAGACCACAAATTTGAGTCAGAAAAATATTTTAATAATATGTTCCATGCTTATAAGATGTGAATTGATATCTGTGAAAGTTTCGTATAAAAATTTTATCATTTGTGTGCTTAATTTAGAAAAAGGACCTAATCGCGTAAAATCTAAAAGTGACTAGCTATTTGTTAAAAGTAATTAAGTATTGTGTCTTATTAAAGGAGAGGTCCTTATTATGTTATTAAACAATAACTAAGGTTAATGGACATTAATGACCATCCATTAAGTGATTTTTATATGGTTTAATAAATGGTAAAATTGGTATTTGATTATTAATTATAAGTTAAATAAAATAAAAGCCATTTCTTCTTCCATTATCATCATCTAGCCGAACTTGAAGAAAGAAAATAAAGCTTTCATATTCATTTAGGGTTCGACACTTTGATAGCTTGATTAAGGTATGGTTTTGACTCAGTTTTTGATAATTTCTATGTTTTTGTAATCATTGCTTTGTGTTCTATAAAGTCCATGCTTAAATTTCTAAAATTTATGATGATTTTGAGATATGCCATTGTTGAATATGTGAGTTTTGAGATATTAATTGATGAAATATAGAAGCTTGGTAATAGATAAACATGTTTTATATTGTGATTTTTGATGAATTTGAGTAATTTGGACTAATTTGTGAAAATGAGAAATTGAGGGACTAAAATGTGAAAAAAATGAAATATATGGGCTTATATGAACTCCATGAATATTCGGCTAAGTATGGGTGTAAGGAAATTTTGTGTATTTTGTGATTTTATGAATTAGGGACTAAAGTGTTAAATGTGAAAATGTGAGGGCTAATTTGTAAAATGCCCTAAATATGTGTATATGGATTGAATTGAATGATTTTTTTGAATAAAAGAGTTAAATTTGAATTTATATAGATCAAGAACCAAAGAAAATGGAATTAGATCGGTTGAATAGCCGTTCGTTTCCGTTCATTTCTGTACGAGGTAAGTCTATATACAAATAAATGTATTTGAATTGATTTTTCATGCTTATATATTATTGAATTGTGATGAATGATTATAGAAGCTGAATTTGTGAAATGGAGAAAGTTTTGATAATGTAATGACATCCGAAAGCCCCGTACAAACCATAGGAATAGTTAGGATAAATATGTCATGGCATAGGATTCTGATATGGGATTTTGTGTAAGACCATGTTTGGGACGTTGACACCGATTTGAGATTTACGTGTAAGACCATGTCTGGGATATCGGCATCGTATTTGATTTCGTGTAAGACCCTATCTGGGACAGTGGCATCGATATTTGATTACATGTAAGACCACGTCTGGGACGTTTGCATTGTACGAGCATTCCAAGCTATCCGAGTATCCTTAACGATTCCGAACAGTTCAACGGGCATTCCGAGAAATGAGTAACTATGTGAATGTGTATCTGATTCAAGTACGTTTGAAATGTATAACATGATTTAGAACGAAAGGTAAGTATTTGTACAATTGGTGGACATATGATATATGTAAGTGAATTATGGTCAAATGAGTTATATGAGTCTTATGGATATGTGAATATATTTTGCCATGAGTTAAATGAATGAAATTAATTGAAAATTGTGTTATATGACAAATTTATTTGTATATGGCTTACTAAGCTTTTGAAAGCTTACTTTGTGTGTTTTTCAATTGTTCTATAAATATTGAAGCTACCGAGATCTCGGGGATTGTCGAGGATCATCACCCCACTATCAAACTCTACTTTAGTATCTTTTGAAAGTGTAAATATTTAAGTATGGCATGTATAGTCTAGATAAATTGACATATGTTTTTGAGTTAAAAATATTTAGCCATGTGATATGGATTGGTTTTGGTTGTGCTTATTTAAAGAATTGGTAAGATTATGGCATGAGATTGAATGAAGTAAATTGAGGTTATGAAACATATGTTTTGGTATGAATTTGGCTTATGATTTGGCATGATTGGTATGGATTATATGTATGAATTAGGTTGATAATAATATGACATGAATGATGTATGTTTTGTGAATGAAATTGGTTGAAATTATGGTGCATTTGATGCTTACTTGGTGCTTGTAGGGAGAACCCAAAGTGGGTGGCATATTGGCCTTATAAATGACCTATTTTTGCCCACACGGGCAGGGACACGGGCGTATGTCTCTGTCATGTTGCTCGAGGGCCATTTTAAAATGAGCCTGGGTAGGCCACAGGGTCGTACATACGGGCGTGCGCCAATCTATATGGCTAAGTTAGTTTCGAGCACGAGCTAGACACAAAGGCATGTGACTGGCCGTGTAACCCAAGTCAGTAGCGTCCCTAATTTTCACACGGCCTGGCACACGGGCGTGTCTTGTGGCCGTGTGGACAAGTCAGTATGTATGCCCTGTTTCGCCACGGCTAAGACACACGGGCGTGTCTAATGCCGTGTGAGGCGCACGGTCTGGTCTGTTCACATGGGCGTGTGACCTTTGTAACTTAGAAAATTTGTTTAGTTTCGAAAAATTTTGTATGTGTTTGGTTTAGTCCCGACCTCTTCCTAATACATGATTAAGGTCTTGTTGACCTAAGAAAGGAACTTTATGTTGATATTCGACTATGATATGACGATGTATGATTTTTATTGTGAAATGATTATGAAATGTTCCGATATGTACGGTAATGCCTCATAACCCTAGTCCGGCGACAGATACGGGTTAGGGGTGTTACAGTTGTCTTTTTTCTATCAATGTCAGTGTAAGAAATAGATAGAAACGAGATAAATTGTGAGAGTAGTTGTCGAAGCAATAACTTGAAAACAATAAGATAAAATATGATAATGATAAACTGGGATCCCTAATGTGAATATTCAACAGAATACTCAGTGCTCACAAGGTATAAAAGGATAGTTGATTGTCGATGCATTAAATTGCAATGAATATCTTACCAAGCTTAACTTCTATATTTAATCTAAGACTTAAACATGCACATTAGCCACACCTTCCGATGATGGAAATGGAACACTATTAAGAATAAGTAAATTAAATTCTTCTAATCCTCAAGCAACTTCTATTGTCATGCTTGTTAGCTTGAACTGTCGTTGCTCTTTCCAGTGTCAGTAACCACAATAACACTTCCATGCTAAAAACATTCAAACCCAAAGATTAAATGGTAGAACCAAGATTGCATAAAAAAACATTTAACCTAAAAATCATGTATACTTCCGTACAAACATGAAATAGAAAGCAATGACTAGTATTTAAAAAAGAAATATAAACGAAACAAATGGAGAGTACTATTCCTAGAAACTCTCGACTTGATAACTTAACTCCTTCTTGTGTCACACTTAGGGCTCCTTGTCAAGAGCTAATCTGCATCCCTTTCATGTCGGTTCACCCGTAGGAGGCTTAAGCCACCATAGCCAAAAAGCTTCAAAAGATAGGATGAAGAAGATAATACCCCCCAAAAAACCTCATCTTCTCTTTTTTTCCTTTTCACATGAATATTAATATTTATCCAAATAGCACAAGTGTCCTTTCAACAGAATCATGCTGCCTTTGTGCGTACAAGTTAGTTGTACCAGACTGGATAGCTTACATATTTTTTTCTTATCCAGAAAGCTGTCAAGTGCGTCGACAATTTTGGGCACAATTTGCAGTGACATAAATACCAAAACATGACAAAATTAAGGATAAATAGACTAAGATCCACTAAGTTATAAAATACAATTTACTGAACTGAAAATGCTAAAATATGTGCTAAAGATAACTAAATGGGGAGAAATTGACTAATAAGTAGGGAGAAAACATATGTTCTTTCTAGTACTATCACACCCCCAAACTTGAGTTTTTACTTGTCCTTAAGTAAAACAGAAACTAGTAAGGCTACACAAGAATTCACTAAGGCAAATAATCATTTTAGCAACTTGAATCACCTAAAATTCCAATGAATGAGTCACATTCAGATGATAAAATATTGCATCGACAATACATAACTATGAATAAATAAGATTGCAACTTCATCAAAACCAACATCATGCTTCAAATCCTAAATTCTATCTACCAATACAACATTTATTTACAATATATGTCTCTTTTTTGTGAATAAAGAATATTGTTGCATTACTATACCATTGTTTCTGAGAAGTAACGATGGAGTGCAACAAACCCCCAGGGAGTACGTAATTGTGCAACACACACTCATGCAGTGACAGCCTTTGGCCAGATTCATTGTTCTAACGCTTGCATTTGAGTGTTCCCTCTTTAACATTTCACAATACACCCACTTTGGAGTGTCTCTTATTCATAACTATATATATATAAGCAGTTGTAAAAGGCAGATTCATTCAAGATTCAAGGAATGCTACTAGTCACTAATTACTAATGCAACCTAAATCATTCATCAAAGAATTAAAGATACAACATTCAGTCAAATTTATCCAACTCATTCATTGATAATTCACAAGATTCAAGAATTAAGCATCGAATGTAACAAAAATTTTCAAGCACATTTGCATTAACAACAAATAAACCTTGCATGCTTCATTAAACTTTTTTTTTTGAAATGTGGGTGTATTTCCAAACCCCATATGCATTCCCCCAAACTTAAAGTTTGCATTGTCCCCAATGCACTAACATTAAAATACAATGACAATAACAATGCAACAACAATGTGCACTAACAAAATGAAAATTACAGCTATATGCAATGCATGAATACTACAACTAAAACTTAAAATAAACTAACTCAGTTTTTCTCGGCCATCAATTTGGCTACACAATGTTTCTTCTTCATCTTTTTTTTTCTCTTCCTTGTGCTTATTGTCTTTAGAGTGATTTCTCTTCTTTTCTTTGGGCTTCGTACGGTCCTCGGATCGCTCCTCAGTTTTCGGCGTTGCCCCAATATCACCAGTTGCTTCTTGTGTAGGAGGGGTCACCTTGAATGGTCTGGTGTAGACCACTATCACTAATGAGTTGACAATAAAGCCCAAGTGTGCCAACAACGGTACCTAATTATTCTGCAAAAAAAAAAGTAAAATAAACTTGAACAGAAACAAAAATAAAATAAATTACATAATAATAAATTCCATAATAATTAAAAATTTTCGACCAATTTAATGGTCTCTGCTTGCTTTTGATCAATATTCCCTAAATAATGTTTCAATCGCTGGCTATTCACTATGAACTGGGGTCCATCATGTAAATAACTGACTGTGACTGCACCATAAGGAAATACTTCGACAACTTCGAAATGTCCAGACCAACGTGAGCGTAATTTACCCGGGTGCAGTTTTAGTCTAGAATTGAATAATAAAACTTATTGACTCGTGATAAATTGTTGCAGCAAAATAAGTCTGTTATTCCATCGTTTCATCTTTTCCTTGTAAATTGTAGCATTTTCATAGGCATTTCACCTAATCTTCTCTAGTTCATTGATATCCAACATCCTTTTCTTTCCAAAAAACTTTATAGTCCATGTTCACTTGCTTAATTGCCCACATTGCTTTGTGCTCCAGTTTAACTCTCGAGTGACATACTTTCCCAAAAACCAATTGATACAGCGACATCCCTAATGGAGTTTTGTATGCTGTCTGCAATGTCCATAAGGTGTCATCCAGTCTAGAAGACCAATCTTTCCTCGAAGGGTTCACAACCTTTTCAAGAATGTTTTTTAATTTGTCAATTCGATACTTCGACCTGTCCATTAGTTTGCAGATGATAAGTAGTAGCCATTCTATGATTAACTACATATCTCTTTAGTGTGGCTGCGACTTGGTTGCAATGAAAGTGTGTACCCTGATCATTAATCAATGCCTTTGGTGTGCCAAAGCGGGTGAGTATATGCTTGTGAAAAATTTTAAGCACTGTCTTTCCATCATCCTTTGGGATTGCAACAACTTCAACCTACTTCGAGACGTAGTCAACAATTACTAATATTTAAAGATTTCCAAATGAATATGGAAATGGTCTCATAAAATCCATACCCCAAACATCAAACACTTTAACCTCTATAATTGGCTACTGCAATATTTTATTACGTTGGGATATGAACCAGTGCGCTAACACCTATCGCATTGATTAACAAAATTGTGGGCATTTTTGAATAATAAAGGCTAGTAGAATCCTGATTGGAGAACCTTAGCAGCAGTTCACATGCCACCGAAATGACTTCCATAAGGAGCATCATGAAAGTGCTTCAGGATTGAAAGCATCTCCTCTTTCGAAACATAGCGCCGAATAATGTTGTCATTGCATACATTGAATAAATACGGCTCATTTCAATGATACTTCACGAAGAAATCTTTCTTTTTTATGGCTTGTGACACCCAATGGGAGATTTCCACACACTAGATAATTAACCAAATCCGCATACCGAAGGGTTGCATCTACAACAGATAACTTCTCATCTAAGAATGCGTCGACGATTTGAAGTATGTTTCCAACTTCGCTACCAACTTCCAATCGAGACAGATGGTCTGCAATTTAATTCTCTAAACACTTGCGATCTTTTATCTCGATGTCAAATTCTTGCAACAGTAGAATCCAGGGTATCAGTCTTGGTTTTGCATCCTTCTTCTCAAAAAGATATCTCAACACCGAGTGATTAGTAAATACGATAACCTTTGAGCCAACAAGATAAGATCAAAACTTTGTCGAAAGCAAAAACTACAACCAACAATTCTTTCTCTGTAATGGTATAATTGATTTGAGCCTCTATAAGAGTTTTGCTAGCATAATAGATGGAGTGAAATATTTTTTGTTTGCGCTGTCCTAGAACAGCACCCACAGCAAAGTCACTTACATCACACATAACTTCAAAAGGTTGAGACCAATCTGGTGCAACGACAATGGGTGCATTTACTAGCTGCGTCTTTAATTGAACGAATGCATCTAGACATGCATTATCAAAAAGGAATTTTCGATTCTGTTCCAATAATAAGCATAAAGGCTTTGCAATTTTTGAAAAATCTCTAATAAATCTTTGGTAAAACCCCGCATCCCAAGAAAACTATGAATACCTTTCACATTTGTAGGTGGAGGTAATTTCTCAATGATTTTCACTTTAGTTTTGTCTACTTCAATGCCTTGACTAGAGATGCGATGGCCTAACAAAATATTTTCAGTTGCCATGAAATGACATTTTTTCCAATTTAGAACAAGATGTGTGTCTTCACATCGCTACAATACTTTATCCAAATTGACAGTGCAATGATCAAAATCATACCCATAGACTGAGAAATCATCCATAAAAACCTCTAAATAATCTTCAATCATATTTGAGAATATTGCCATCATGCACCTTTAAAATGTGGCTAGTGCGTTGCAAAAACCGAAAGGCATATGATAAAAAGCAAAAGTACCAAAGGGACATGTGAAAGTTGTTTTTTATTGATCCTTTGGTGTAATAACAATTTGATTGTACCCATAATAGTCGTATAAAAAGTAGTAATAGGCTATTCCAGCAAGCCTATCCAACATTTGGTCAATGAAATGAAATAGGAAGTGGTCATTCCTTGTGGCAGTATTAAGTTTATGATAATCCATACAAACTCGCCATTTCGTAGGAATGCGTGTATGAATTAATTCATCTTTTTCGTTACTAACCACAATGATGCCACTCTTTTTAGCAACACATTACATTGGACTCACCCAATTGCTATCAGAAATAAGGTAAATAATTCCAGCATCAAGCCATTTTATAATTTCTTTCTTAAAAACTTCCTCCATCTTATTGTTTAATCTTTTTTGTTGCTTAATCAATTGCTTGCCTTCATCTTTCAACTTGATCTTGTGCATGCAAAAAAATGGACTAATGTCTCGAATATCAGCAATACTCTAAACAATAACTCGTTTCTGTTGCTTAAGAATATGACCAATTTCTATTCTTGAGTTACATCTAGTATTGCGAAGATAATAACTGGGAGAGCATTGTTATCACAAAGAAAGACATATTTAAGATGTGTAGGTAGTGGTTTCAATTCCAGAATAGAAGCTTCATCGATAGATGGCTTGAAAATTGGAGTTGTTCTATTGGCTAAGTCTAAGGATTTAATCTGCCATCCATGCTTGAGTTCAATATTATTAGCTTCAACTTTGTTGTCACAATTATATAAGAATTAATTATTAGATGTCACTGAAAACTCCTCAGAAGTATTGTGCTTTGGTCATTGAATTCTTCCTCAATTAGATCATCTAGCACATCGACAGTATGGCATTCTTCTTTTTCCTTGCATTGAATAGATTTGAAAACACTGAAGGTAACGTGCTCATCATTAAGTCGTATGTTCAATTCACCTTTGTAAACATTAATAAGAGTTTGTCTAGTGGCTAAAAATGGTCATCCCAAGATTATGAGAACCTTCTTGTCTGCCTCGTAGTCAAGTATGATAAAATCAACCGAAAAAATGAATTTCTCCACCTGAACTAAGATATCTTTGATTTTCCCTTCAAGTTGAGCCAAGGATCGATTGCTAGCTGCAATGTCACTACAGTAGGTTTCATGTGACCAATTCCCAACTTTTTGAAAGTAGATGTGGCATTAGGTTAATGCTAGCCCCTAAGTCGCATAAAGCCTTGTCTAAATAATGGTTGCCAATTGAACATGGGATAGTAAAGCTCCCAGGATCTTTTATTTTGGGGGCAACTTATTTGTCAAAACAGCACTATAGCTCTCTGTGAGTGCAATAGTTTCCATATCACTGAGCTTCTTCTTCTTAAACAAGAGATCTTTCATAAATTTTCCATAATTTGAAATTTGTACAAGAGCGTCTACTAAAGGAATATTGACCTGAAGTTGCTTCAGTGTGTTCAGGAACAGTTGGTATTGCTCATCCTACTCATTCTCACTAAATCTTTGTGGAAAAGGTAAAGATAGAGATACATTTGATTGAGTCGACACATTTGATTGCATCAATAGTTTTGAGGGTCAGACATTAGGCATATGAGTGACAATTTGTGGAACTTTTTTGGCTGGTACATCAACAAGCTCTTTAAATTCAACCTTCTCACTAGGGATCACTTCACTAGTATCTTGAGGTGTTACAGTAGAGCTTATGGTCAGCTCGCCAGTTTGTTTACTACTCCTAAGAGTGATATCCTTGCAATGTTCTCTTTGTAACACCTCTATAACCCGTATTCGTCGCCGGAGTGGGTTATGAAGAGTTACTAATCCAAAACACTACATTTGTATATTCACATTTACATAAGTTCATTAGCAATTATATGCATAGCCAAACACAATATAAGATCAAAATTTAGACTTATACCGACATTCAAAAGTTGCCATATTCACATGGCTTATATACAACAACATCTCAAAATATCATTCACTTAAGTCTATTCTATACATGCCATACTAGCTCCAAAACATAGTAGTACCAAAATGATAGATAGTGTGACGAGTTGCTGACGATCCCCCCGAGCAGGTGACTGGAGTCAACAATCTATAAAACAGAGAAACGTAACAAACGGAGTAAGCTTTCATAAGCTTAGTAAGTTTTAAGCAATGCAAACAAATAAACTCAATTATACTTCGATCATTCAATTTCTCAAGAGGCCATTTTCTAGGTATATTGCCATTTGGCCGAATATACACAAGCACATAATGTACATTTAGCATTCTTATTTCACTTAATCTAAATTCATATAACATAAATAAATCAAATACTTTCACATACTTTCACACCTTGACCGAATGTATCACGATCGTAGATATAGTTATAACATTTATTCACATATGTATCACATTATACACTTATGATTCAATTCAAATTAAACTCACAAATAAGTACATAATAAGTTCCTAGCCAACTTAACGTATTGAATGTATTCATTTGTCGTTCTAACACGAGGTATCTTAGTCTTAGACTTTCATCAAATCACCGGCATTTAACCTGCTAGGTTTTAAACCCGAATTCATCCACCGGTATTTCGCCTGCTAGGCTCGAAGCCCGATATCATTTCACCGGCATTATAGCCTGCTAGGCTCGAAGGCCCGAATAGTATCTCACCGGCATCATAGCCTGCTAGCTCAAAGGCCTGAATAGTACCGTACGATATTCAAATCAACAAGTTTCATATAACACAATCACACCAAATTAGGTACTAGCATCATTCAAATATATCATCCTACATTTTATTCACTTTTATTTCATTCCATCATTCATAGTTATCATTTGATAGTTTACACATAACATCTCACTCATATTCATCTAACACTTATCATTTGATCATAAAAGCATATCACATTTTACTTCCATATTATATTTGCCATTCGGCCATATACATACATTACAAGTAATACTTAATTCTCATAATATGTCATGTCATTATCGAATATTATTTATGTTTAACTAGTTAAAACTTACCTCGAATATTTTCGAACAGTCTCGGATCGGCTATTCAACTACTTTCTCTTTTCCCCTGTCCAACCTTAGTTCTCTATGCTCATGAGCTAATTCAAACAAATTTAACTTATTAAAGTCCCATCATGCTAGCTTATGGTCGAATATGACAAGAAATTTAATAGGTCATATAGCTACTTTTAGCTCAAATACAAAATGGTTATACACATTTTTAATCACATTAAGCAATTTAATACAATTAATTTAACATTTCCTCATGTATACCTTTATGACTGAATACACATATCAAATAAGTAACTTACCTTAACACATAACCCACATAGCCAAAGTACATATAACCCTAATGACCGAATATGTATATCACCAAAATTCCTATGACTTAACCTTTAACCTTCATAGTCGAATATTCATTGTATACCTAGTTCACATACACAAACACAAAACTCATATGGCTTATCATATTTTCATATACATATCTTAACCATATAGCCGAATATATAGCTCATCAAATAGATATTTATTCACGTTCCCTTAACACATATTGATCAACTAGTCCATGCATTAGCCTTTGGCACATTCGGTCATTAAAGCAATAACCTATTTAACATTCAAGCATTTTATACTAAAATTTCTCCCAAGGCCGAATTATTATGCAACCTTTAATACTCATACAAAGTTTATATTTTAAATAATTTATACACACACCATTAACCTAATATCAATTAACTAAGCACTTTAACAAATTTTCTTTAACTATACACACATTTGGCAATGACAAAGACAATTTAACAAACCTTAAATTCAACTTATAACAATATATACTCAATATTCAAAGCATTTAACATCACTTCATCATAATTTTGCATCATGGTCGAATACTCCTTTTAAACCATTTACCCTCACAAAGCATAAATTTCACCATCAAACTTACAAGCTTATAATCCCATGAATTTTAACATCATAATATCTATCCAACTCTCACTCATTAACTTCTATCATAAATCTCAAAATCTATAGTTTTTCTACCCATGACCGAAACCTCCAACAACACCAAAAATCAAAAATATACTTCATGGGTTTAAGGTAGAACCAAGAAAGGAACTCATAAACATCAAGATATAAGCAAACTACCATGAACTTGCCTTGGATTTTTTTTTATCTACAATGACCGAACAACAAGCTTTCTTTTTCTTTCTTTGAGTTTCGGCTAAGCTAAGGAAGAAGATGAACAAAACACTTTATTTTTCTTTTTATCATCTTTTCTTATTTTAGTTAATTTTTTTATTTCATAATTTAAGCCATTAACTATTATAATATTAATATAAAATGTATATAGGGCTAATCAACCATCATCATGGCTGGCCACTTACTTAAAAATGGGGTATTTGACATGTAAATCCCCATATTTTAAGCCATGCAATATTTGGCCACTACACTTCAATCTATCACATTTTCAAAGTTTCTCACATAAGTCCTTTTTAATTAATTTCACATCTAAATGACAAAAATCAAAGCATGAAATTTTCACACATACACTTTCACTTACAATAGGCATAAAATATAACATTTAATTATTTTCGTGACTCAGTTTTGTGGTCCCGAAACCACTTCCCGACTAGGGTCAAATTAGGGTTGTCACACTCTTCCCCTCAGACTGGGATTTTTCGTGTCACAGGTAGCGTTCCCAGTGGTCAAGTATTCAGATTCGAAGCAAGTTGTCCTAATTTTTCCTCCAATGTTCGAATAGAAGATGAATTTCCTTGCACAATAGCTTTTGTGCAAGTCATATGCTCCCGCATTAAAGCCTCAATAGCTGCTAACGAGTCAAAAGGAGAAGTTTGCATGTACTATTGTCGTCGATGTTCTTGAACATGCTAATTCAGCATTGAAGAGTGTTGTGGTTGCATCTAATTCTGGTGTAGTGCATCTGGCTTTGTTGTGGATGTATCTGAGTGTGCTGATTGTAGTTCTACTGTTGTTGATTGTAATTCCCTTGTCTTGAATTATAATTACCTTGAGTAGATATATTCCCATATCAGAATGTCGTAGCATTTTGTCCAGCATTCTGAGTTCCCCAAGACTGTTGATTGCGTGCATAATTATTATAAGAGTGCCATAAGAATTGTTGCAAATGTTACTAACATAAAAGACATTCTCTGCATGTTGTGGACAATCTTCATAGCTGTTATTGTCACTGCAAATCTCAAAACAAAAGGTAGGAACATCGACTTGTTGAGTGACTTGTATAGGTGCAACGTCACTAGTCCCTTGCATATTTTTTATCATATTTACAAGAGAAGAAACTTGAGCATTAAGTGCAGATATTGTGTCCAATTCAATAACTCTTGGAGTAGCTTTTGCTTGTGCAGCTCTAGAAATAGGATATTGATAATAATTCTGAGCAATTTTCTCAAGAATTCCAACATCATCATTATAAGTACAATCCAACAACGAACCATTGGCAGATGAGCCGACAAGATTCCTCGTGTGTGAATTCAACCCATTATAGAAAGTTTCAATTTGTGTTTCCTGTTGAATGTTGTGCATGGGACAACGTCGAAGTAAAGATTTATAATGTTCTCATGTGGTGTGAATATTCTCATCATCCAACTGATGATAAGCTGTAATATCATTTCAGAGACGAGCATTCATTGTCGGCGGGTTAAATTGCAAAACAAACTATGTTGCTAGTGCATTCCAAGAAGTAATTAAGCTAGCAGGTAGTCCAAGAAACCAAGTATGAGCTCTTCCCTGCAAGGAATAAGGAAATGATTGCATCTTCAAAGCGTCATCAAGAACACCTTGTTGACTAAAGGAAGCACAAATCAATAAAAATGATTTAAGATGTTCTCATACATCTTCATGTGGCAGTCCAACATATTGCCCATTAGAATTTAGCATTTGAAAAATTATTGGCTTGAGTTCAAATTTTCCAGCTTGGATTGCTGGCCTAACAACTCCTGGTTGTAAGTCATCCAAGACAAGTGCTACAAAATCTCGTATAGTTCTATTTTGTATTTGAGCGTCTTATGGCAACAGTGGGTTATTAGCATTTTGGTGTTGTATCGAGGGTATGACTTCATAGTTTCTTGGTAAAGCCATATTTCTTTATTCTCGAAGTCTCCTCCGAACGGTTCTTTCAATTTTTGGATCAAAATCGACAATAAACTCCAAATTGTTTCGGGTCATACAACACCTAAAATAAAATGTAAAAATAGCGACAAAAAGAAAAAAGTTAGTAACAACTAAATATTATGAAATAAAAACAAAAAAAAATAAACATCAAACAAATGCCATCCCCAACAACGGCGCCAAAACTTGATCGGTTGCTTAATTTCACAACAATAATGTGCAAGAGTACACTGTTGATGCAAGTATAGTAGACAGATATGAGTATGTCAGATATCGATCCCACGAGTATAGTTGTCTTTTGTCGACCAATGTCAGTGCAATAAATAGATAAAAACGAGATAAATTGTAAGAGTAGTTGTCGAAGCAATAACTTGAAAAATAATAAGATAAATTATGATAATGATAAACTGGGATTCGCAACGTGAATATTCAACATAATACTAAGTGCTTACAAGGTATAAAAGGATAGGTGATTGCCGACGCATTAAATTGCAATGAATATCTTACCAAGCTTAACTTCTATATTTAATCTAAGACTTAAACATGCATATTAGCCACACCTCCCGGTGATGGCAATGGAACATTATTAAGAATAAGTGGATTAAATTCCTCTAATCCTCAAGCAACTTCCGTTGTCATGCTTGTTAGCTTGAATTGTAGCTGCACTTTCCAGTGTCAGTGACCGCAATAACACTTCCATGCTAAAAACATTCAAACCCAACGATTAAACAATAGAAGCAAGATTGAATAAAATAACATTTAACCCAGAAATCATGTATACTTCCGTACAAACATGAAATAGAAAGTAATCACCAACATTTATAAAATAAAAATAAAAGAAACAAGTGGAGAATACTATTCCTAGAAAATCTTGACATGATCTCTTAACTCCCTCTTGTGTCACACTCAGGGCTCCTCGTTAAGAGATAATCTGCATCTCTTTCAAGTCGGTACACATGTAGGAGGCTTAAGCTGTCATAGCCAAAAAGCTTCAAAAGATAGGTTGAAGAAAATAATGCCCCCCAAAAAGCCTCTTCCACTTTTTTTTTCCTTTTCACATGAATATTAATATTTATCCAAATGGCACAGGTGCCCTTTCATTAGAATCATGATGCCTCTGTACGTACAAGTTAATTGTACCAAACTGACAGCTTACACATTTTTGTTCTTATCCGGGCAGCTGTCAGGTGCGATGACAATCCTGGGCGCAATTTAGAAATACTCATGCAGCGACAACAGTACCAAAACATGACAAAATTAAGGATAAATAGGCTAAAATCCACTGAGTTATAAAATGTAATTTACTAAACTGAAAATGCTAAAATATGTGCTAAAGATAACTAAAATGGGGACAAATTAACCAATAAGTAGGGAGAAAACATATGTTCTTTCTAGTACTATCAACGCCTTAACCCAACTCAGTGACGCACATTTGAGTTCGACTTCACTCACCACTGTCCAACACTCACCTTTAAGTGACGCCCTAACTCAACAACCCGAAAAGCTTACCACCGTCCAGCGTTTTTGAAATCTTTGGTCCGATCATTGAATCTCGACATTTTTTTTCTTTTTTTAATTTTCAATTGCTTTTGTAATGTCGTAAAATCTAAATTTTGATTTGTTAAATTCTGCTATACATAAGTATCTACTTTAGTGGTTAAGTGCCTTAATTGTGTGTTAGAGGTCATGGGTTTAAATCTCACCCTTGGGAAAATTTGTTATTTTTGTCCCTATCCTTATCTTGGTCCTTATGACTTAAATATTATTCTGGTTCAATTTGTGACAAAATGAGCTTATTGGTTTAGTGGTAAGATATTAGCTTACCTTATGGTCTTGTGTTCAAATCCCTACGTGAGTGAATTGGCAATATTTTTGCTATTTTCGTTTGAGCTGACCATGTAGTGGTTGTGGTTTAATCAAATTTTATCTTTAGAGAATCTAAGAAGATATCAAAATGTTGGGGTAGTTTAGATATTATTTTTTATCTTATTTTATTTTGAATTAAAGAAAAAAAGCAATTTTTTTCTTTAAAAAAACTTTCCCCACTTTGCGTATTCCCTCTTTTCCCTATTTTATTCGCATTGTTCTTCTTTTCTTTTCACATGGATTATAGTAAGAAAGGTCCTCAATTTTTCTTTTCCCTTTCTTGATATTGTGTCTCTAATTTCCTTGTGTTCTTGATTGGTGGTTTTTGTGGTACTCAATTTCGGTGGTGGGTGTCGATTGAATTGTTGATAACTCGATTTTTGCATAAGTACAATCAATATTTGCTTCTTCTGTAATTGAAGTTTCCCTTTCCATTATTTTTATTTTGTTAAGTTGGTGTTTTGAGTGTTATATTTCCGTTATTAATCTTCTGGGTTATTTAGGGGAAGGTCACGGAACGATTAATCCACTGGAGAATTAAGGCTTTAGAAAGTGTTGTTTACGTCCAAGGGTAGGGATTTTTGGTCAATTTGGAACTGTAGTGGCTGTTAGGTTAATCATTTTGTGGGTTGGATTGGTAATTTAAGAAAATCGAGGAGTAGATCCTCTTAAATTAACTCGCTATTGTTAGCTAATTCGATAAGTCTTTAATGCTTTTAGGTACTACAATACTCAATTTTTGGATTTACATCAGAAATTATCTAGGTGTGTAACGAAAACTCGAGAAAACAACAAATGACAGAAGCCAAAAATTGGGGCCATGGACTCTACACTACCGTGTGTCAGGCCGTGTGTCACTCATGGCCATGTAAGAGACTATTTGAGCCACACAGTTTGGCCAATTAGGCTGTATGGGTCACATAGGCGTCTACTAGACCGTGTGGACCATACGGGTGTGTGGACCAAAATACTAAAAATTTTCCCTAGGGTTGTGTTCGAATGTGGGCCTCCCATAGGGTCTATATGGTACAAATTAGACTGTAAACTATGATTTCTAGTGTTCTGTATACGTTATATACTACCTATGTATGCAAGATTATTATGTTGCATGCCATATTTGATTAGTAATATGATAAGTATGTTCTGTAATAAAATAAGTAAAATCTGTTATCTATTAAGCATGTTCTGTATCTGTCATTATAGGCATGTATGTCATATACATTGTAACACCCCTAACCCGTATTTGTTGTCAGAATAGGGTTACAGAGTATTATTGTACAAACGAAAAATTTAAACATACATTTCACAATTATCATAAACACATTATAAAACAATCATTCATGCACATATTGTCCCTTAATCGAGCCCTTGATACCCTAAAATTACCTTAGAAGTGATTTGGGACTAAACTGGAAACAATTTGGAAAGTTTAGGAAAAAGTTACAAAATTTACAAAACAAGATTCACACGGTCGTGTGGACATGAATTTGCCCAAAATCAAGTCATTTCCAAAATCAACTCATGTATCCACCTAAATACCTTTAGTGTACATTATCAAAACATCAAAACCTTACCAAAACATAGATATAATGACCAATTTTAATTGTCCCAAATCAATCAACCAATATGCCAATCAAGGCACCTCAAATGCAAACATTTAAACTTACCTAAGCATGGATTTATTTGATCACATTTCCATCATCAAACTTAATTCAACTTTTAACAAATCATACCAAAAATATGACCATTATACTATTCCATTACAAAACATGCCATTTCAGCCATTCAAAACATACAACATGATATAGTCACAATGACACAAACTAACAAGGCATCAGATGTACCAACATAGTTAACTTACATAATGTATACTTACCAAATCACCTTCAAGCCATTTTCAAACATAATAACCTAGTTCAATTATGAACTAAAACATGTCACAAGTAATCATTTTCAATCTAACATCAACATGCCAAGTGAATCATAACAACAAGCACTTTAAAGTAATCAACATACATAATTTGGTAAAGTGTCAAGATGTACCAAACCAATATAGCTTTCCAAAACTTACACATACCAAAACATCATTAATACACGCACTATAACTACATAAGAAATGAATGCTTAGTAAGGTTGTATACACTTTAAACATAATATTCCATTTCAATAATGAACTTTAAAAAATTGTATAAACCTTTACCAATGCCATAGGATTAATAAAGCGTATATACCATTAAACTCTCAATCTAGCATTCTTGTTCATGATACATATGAAATCAACCATATATATATACATAACATTTAATTCATCATTGTTACCATATGGTCGTGTTTCATTCTATTTGCTTACTTACTGTTTCCAATACCATGAGTTTAATATAAGCCTATTCAAGCATCATCAAACTCACATGTTAGTAGATTCATTGACTATCATATAAACTCAATTATAATATAAATAGCTTTTATAGGAGACATTACATAAGCATCAACATTTTCTTCTAGTTATGAACCTTTCCATCAAATCACGTACCATTCCATTCCTTTTCTTAGTCTTTTCATTTGCATAGTACAAAGTATAAACATAAAAATAAACCATATGTGTTCCTATCATCCACAATCTCAACCGATGAATCGTAACATTCAATTCAAACTCAAATATATAAAAAGTCCATCGAAATCACTAAACAAGTTACCTTATCGAGATTTACAATCTGATGAACGACTTATGGATACAAGTACATCGATAATCCAACCGAAACACATTAGATGCTCATAAGAGCTAATCTATTTGGAACACACCAATGCTCATAAGAGCTAATCAATTTGGAACACACCAATGCTCATAAGAGCTAATCCATCCGAAACACACCAATGCTCATAAGAGCTATCCATCCGAAACACAACAAAACAGAGAGTATAACACGAGAGTTCGCAACAAATTCTGAACATTGATCCACTCAGGAAAACAATATCCACTCCAATCCCCTATAACACACCATATCTCGATTGTACTCTACCCAGCGTTCAATTCGATCCAAGTATTGAATTTCAACAATTTTCTCAAATAATTTACATATTTATAATCAAATATATCTACTATACTATTCCATATCATCCAATATATCATATAGATGCTACGAACTTACCTAATTAAATTGTAGCAATGACTAAGTACAGGGGCTATTTGGTAATTTTTTATTCTCTTCAGTTTTCCACTCGCTCTTGATCTAAATTAATAATTTCATTCAATTCATTAATTCAATGGTAAAACCAATTCATTTTATGCAATTTAGTCCTTTTGACATTTTACAAAATTACCCTCAACTTTTCATTTTTATTCAATTTAGTCTCTATGTTCTAATCATGCAAATAAGCCAATTTTATTGAAAACCCATACCACCTAAATGTTAATAGCTTCCTTACAGTCCACATTTGTAACAATTTCACATCAAGTCCTTGAATTATTATTACTTTAGCAATTTTTTCCCTAAACAATTAAATCATTAAAAATTAATTAACAAAATACTTATAAATAACAACTAATACTTTAATTTCATTATTTAACAACTAAAATCACAAAAATTCATCAATGGCAACATTCAAAATCTTTAACAGTTTCAAAAACAAAGGTACGGGCTAACTAGACCTAGTTACAATGATCTCAAAAATATAAAAATTAAGAGAAATGGGTTAAAGACGGACTTACATGCATACATTGAAGCTTGGTTGAAGCTTCAACGTCTTTAACAATGGCTTTCAGTCAATGTAAAAGAAAATAGATTAAGAAGATAACCTTTTGTTTCTTATATTAACATATAAAACATATAAAATTAAAAGAAATTAAAGCTCAAACCGTCCCACCATCTTAAAAATGGGTAATTTATCCATTAAGGCCATCCGGTTATGTTTCTTTAATAAATTAATACCTTTAAACTAATAGCGATTGACTTTTTCAACTATTACAATTTAGTCATTTTTAATTAATTAACTATCTAAACATTAAAATTTCTTAACGAAACTTCAATATGACCTTAATAAAACTCCGTGAATATTTAATAAAATACTTATGGCTCAGTTTATAGAAATGAAGTTTTGATACCTCATTTTCTAAAACCACTTGACGCTAAGGTCATACCACTTGAACATAATTATTTTCTCAAATAGCATAAATTACCAATTCAGCATTTATTTTAATACCATATTTGACTTGTGAATATTAAGTAATAGTATTTACGAACTCGCTCGTCAGATTTGTGGTCCCGAAACCATTATTTCCAACACCACTGAAAAACGGACAATTTCATACTTATTCGATATTTGTTATTTCTGCATATGCATTGGGTGGGTTACATGTTGTGAAAGAAGTGTGGGCAGTTTAGTCGATGTAACACCCCAAACCCGGCCCAGATGTTACGACCGAATTCGGCGTGTCACATTGAAGTGTTTTTCGAAAACCATGTTTTCATTGAAAACCTTTCTTGATGTAAAACTCATTGGAGCGTTATTGTAAAACTCATGTTTTAATTAAAAATCTTTGAAAAGAATATTTTCGTTATAGATTAAAGTGAATGGAAGCTGTGCACCAGGTAGGAAGCTAGAAAAGAGGAGGTGAGTCTATTGGACTGCTTAAGTACCAAGCTCTTCATGGATCCAATCCTAGACATGCACGCATCCATTGCCACACTTAAAGCATATTACTTGTCCACGAACAACAAATTAAGTTTAAGTCCATTTAAAATATTTATTTCCTTTGAAAACATTTACGTTGTGGAAGCTTTGCTCGGTAATCATGATATTTTGAAAATAAGTAACTTTTATAAAATGCGCCCTAGAGCTAACCAATTTAATAACCCAAAATATTAAAAATAATAAAAAGAGCGGCCTTATTACAACTTAGACCAGAATAAAAATAATCAAAATAATAAATACGAAACTTATTTTAAAGAAAACAAAAACTTAATCTTCGTGGCCACTCTGAATCCCGCCCAGCTCCAAGTCTACCAACTAGGGCTCACCTGCAAGGATGGAAGAGAAAGGGGGTGAGTTTGGAAAACTCAGTGTGTAAAGTATCCCAACCAGAGCCCAAATCGGTTCAAGCTTTACTGGGCCTAAGCCCTATTCAGAAATCAGTGTTAACTGGGCCTTAGCCCATATCAATATTAATCTGGGCCATAGTCCCTTACAGTATCAGAGTATATTGGGCCTAGCCTATATCAGTATCAATCTGGGCCGTAGCCCTATTACAAGTCGAGATATATTAGGCCTTGCCCATATTAACATAGTTGGGTCCATTTCAATACAGTTGGCCCATAACAAAACAGTCTCATATGATTAATGCATGATAACCCCATCCAACCCTGCACTTGCCTCCATCCATCCCTACACTTCCTGTGGGGAATAAATCACCCACGTCATCCCTACACTTACAGTGTTAGCACCGATTGCGGCACTAACTATAATCCGCAGCAAAGCTGCTTATATCAGAATATGTGGCACAGCTACCAGAACGGGTTCTTCCTCCATAACAAAACCCAACCCCATGCAACAGATATACATGTCATGGCATATAACAAACAGAATCCGAATATCATGCATTTCAATCAAAATTAACCCTAGGGGTATAACGGTTATTTTGCACCTAGGGGTAAAATGGTAATTTTCATACTTAGGGGTATTTTAGTAAAATTTACTATTCTAGAGTTTACATACATATTCTAACTATTAACACATTAACAGAAGCACTTACCGAGCGTTTTTACCGAATTGGGCCCATTGGCCCATTAACCCGTTTTTGGCCCATTAAGCCCAAATATACCGAAGTGCATGAAATTGCGCACTCTGGAATCATACCGCTTTAGATTACCAAAACTAACAAACAACCATCTCATGAGCACTCGCACGCTCGCAAGTTCACAAAATGCTGGCTTTCCGGCATTTCGGCTTTTCGGCTCTTGCCGATCTAGTCTATGAGTGAGTGTCATTTACACACCTGTTTGTGACAAAATGCTGACGAGTTCCACACACAAACTGCCTACAATCAATTACTAATACGTTAACTATGAATCCATAGCAACTTATCTGCAAAACTCCTTACTAAAAATCGACCATTAACACTTTAGGCACTAGTGTTCTTACCTTTGCGAAAAAATGGACTAGATCTAATTCTGGTCGTTCCAAATATCCAAGCCCTCGATTAGTAGCCTTTAATCCACACTATAGGAAAACAAATCAGATATCACCACTAAACCCTTTGAGTACAATCAATAGGCACCCTTTGCATATAGGGGTTTCTCGGCTTTTACCTTAATTCATGAATAACGAAAGAAAGATTTGACCGTTTACCTATATCGTTATGACACTACTCCCAATCGATTGTAGATCCAACCACCGCACAAGAAGAGAAAATACTCAACCAAGGGTTCGGCCTTTGCAGTACCTCAAAGTAGTAAGATTTCGGTTTTGGAAGAAAAGATACGAGGTTTGGCTTCAATGAAAATTCGGCTAACCAGTTTTGTTGAGGATTTATAAGAGAAAAGAAGAAGAAGAATATGAAGGATTTAGGTTCGGAAAAAAGATAGGATGAGAATCGACAAGAGAAGAAAGAAAAGAGAATAGGGGAAGAGATGAGAGAAGGAAAGAAAAGAATAGAAAATAGAAGAAGGAAAAAATGAATTCAAAATATACGGCATTTAATATAGCTATGGCCGAAAGAGTGCCTTTCGGCATAATAATTCTTTTTAAATTCCAATTCCCTAATTTGTTCCTTGATTTTTGGCCAAATTCGAAGTTTGAATTTCCCAACCGATCTGCAGCCTTATCCACCTGCTTACACCGCTTCAGCATGCTGCCAAGAGTCCTGGTCAGACCCCAATTCCTTCCCCACGCATGCAGCAAAAATCCAAACGCTCAAACCCAAGACCTCCATCCGCCTTGTGCCCACGCCCGTGCTGCTGGCCACTACACCATGCTTCCTTCCACACTAATACATGGTCACAATTAATTATAAACCTTACCTGCTTCAGTTCTGGCCCACTTTAAAAATTAAACAAAATTCACCCACGTATGGACTCGAACCTGCGCCCTATCCATATGCCCAGCACGCTGCTGCCACTAAGCCACAGGCGCTTCTTGTGACATAGCTCGGTCGCAACTATTCTTAAACCTTACTTTACTGCGATCTGGCTTCTTAAAATAAAAAACAAGCCTTTGCGTGTGCCGACCCTCGAACCTAGGCACTATACCACACTCCCAGCGCCTCTGCAACTGGCCGAGATTCCCTTTTGTGTTACCTTTTAACCCCAACTTTATATAACACTTCCCCGCGTCGTTTCTGAATATAAAGAAAAATAAAACTCTTTTGCACATGTTGGGAGTCGAACCCCAACACTCCTTCCCACTACCTAGCATGCTTAGCCACTAGGCCAAGTGCTCCTTATGCTAAAACTCAGCCCAAATTATTAATAAGGCCTACTGCTAGATTCCCTAAGGTAGCATAAAATTAAAATTTTTCTAGAGTCTTAAACACCAAAACAACAATACTTTTATAAATATATTTTTTTTATATTTTTTTTCCTATCTAATAATAATAATTTTATAAATATATCTAATAATAAAAATTTCAAATATCAATAATACAGTAAATAATAATAATAATTTTCATAAAAAATTTTCAAACATACATGCAGTAATATTTTTCTAATAATAATAATTTTATCTCATAATACTAATTAAAATTTCGTAAAAATTTAAAATATCCGTAATAATAAATATAGTAAAAATTTTCTAGCAGTAATTTAAAATTTTTTTCTTAAACGGTAATATTTAAAACTTCCTAATTATTCAGGTTTCCTTCTATCCGAATCCCAAACTCAAAGCCCAACTCTTCTAGGCCCCAAAAATCGGGGTGTTACAGTCGATCTATCAATCTACCACATCTGGTGGCTCAGCCACACATAAAGTTTTGTTACTGGCGAACTATTGCCTATGGATCTCGTAGCTTGGCTGTGAATATTCTAAAAAGTATCATATCGACACTAAGCAGTGTGTAGGATTGGATGGGTATATAATACCCTATATAGTGTGTAAGGATGGTCAGAAATGGTGTGTAATAGATGAGGGTAGGATTGTAATTCTGTATATGATATATTTTGTTTCTGCTTTCTTAATGATTTTTGAAAACATGTCTGAAATTAAAATTAGTGCTTCTGTTTTATAAGTTACACACTGAGCTCGAAAGTTCACCTCTGTCTATTTACTTTCAGGTAACCCCCATACTTAGGACGAGTCAGTCACGGGAACTCGGTTAAACAACTTTTCGTTAAGTATGCAATTCTATTTTGGTCTATTCTATTTTGGATTGTTTTCAGACTTTTTGGATTGTTTTTAAGTTTGGATTTTATTTTCTATTTTTATTTGTTAAATGATTTTGGTCTGATAAAATTTGATTTGCAAAAGGTTAGATTTTCAATAACAAACCGTTTTTTTCAAAATTGGACTCAACTAAGTATTTTCGCTGCAAATGTAATTGTTTTTTCTAGTAAATAACCGATAAATTTATCAAAATAGTTAAGAAAGGTATTTTCCCCAAACAAACTCGAATGTTTCTTAACAAGAGCTAGTAATGTTTTACAAGTCAAACGGATTTCTATATTTTCAAATAAATTACAGTAACAACTCTAGATCTGATCATAACGTTTAGGCCGAGTTTGGGGTATTACAGTTTTTTTCAAATTTCATTGAGAATGTAAGGACTTTTTATGTCTTGAGAAGTATTTAAATACTTTAATTGGATTGAAAATCCAGAACTGAAGAGAAGTCCGAAGATTTCACAGAATATCAATTTAATAAATTCCCTAACATATATTTATGAATATGTTTTATTAAAATAGTTAGTTTTCTTATTTTTGTAATTTTAGTTTAATAAATTCTCTAACATAAATTTAGATTTATAAATTTGGTTTAAAATGTGGTTAGTGATGTCCACAAAATCAACTAAAACTCTGACTAAGGCAAGTGCACGTATCGATTAATAGTATAGCTACGTGAGCAAAGATATCATTCCCACCAAGACTAAAAGTACTAGTAATTATTGTCTTTCTATTATTTAACCAATAAATTTGAGTTATTGGTTTAAACTAAAACTAACTAAATTAATCAACTAAAGAACACGACAAAGAACAATTTAGGAAAATAAACGATTAACAACCAAGAAGTGAAACAATACCCAGGAAAGACTTCACCTAGACTTCATTTATCACTATCAATCTAAATTACGCAATTTCTTCACTTATTATCTTGATCCGTAGAAATCCGTAAATTATACGAATATCTCTCTTCAAGAATAAAAGCAACTAGCTCTAAATTGATTAATTGAAATTTCTTTCTAATTAAAACCCCTATTATCGCATTAACTCGATTTATGGATTCCCCTATTAGATTTGACTCTAATTTGGTAGATTTATATCGCTCTATTTCTAGGATTGAATGCAAATCCACTGAATTACGCTAGATCTATTCTTAAATAGGGTCTATTCCTCCTCTGATTTCAGCATATAAAACATGGATCAATATTCTAGAAATATTAAACCAAGAATTAAGCACACATAATTGAGAACAAGATCTAAGTCTTTATTGCGTAAAATAAAAATCAAACGACAGAATCCATCATAAGGTTCACCTCCCTAGGTATTTAGAAAATTAGTTCATGCTAGCAAATAAAAAATACAAAATACAATATATCTGAAAGAAATAAAGAAACTCACAATAATCTCCTAAGAAATCAACTGGGAGTCTTCAATCTTGACCGAAATCTGCTTCAAAATCCGCTTCAGTGGTGTTTTTCAGTTATTTTCTTAAGTATTCTATGACAACTCTCTCATCTCTTATTATTTTTATCATATATAGGTCTTAGAATACCTTTAAAACCTAAAATCGTGTTTACCCGCTGTTTAGAGTGCAAATTTGTGAAATCGACATGATCTGTCACATGGTCGTCTGGCTCACACAGCCGTGTTCCAGGCCGTGTTGAATGGTCCAGCCTGTTTAGCTCCTATAACTTTCTTCGATTTTCTGATTTTCGTTCGTTTTTCACTCATGTGTGGCTCTTTTAAGTATAAAAACATGAATTTAAAGGATTAGGAGTATAAAATTCACTATTAACATTGAATAATCACCCAACAAGCATTAAGAATAAGGCTAAAACATGTTACTTTTAGCACCTATCAGTTGGCTTGTCTAGTTTTATAACTTTTATAAATGGTCTACTATCGATGTATGAATTAAAAGATGTAATAAAATATGGTAAAAACTTATGTGGTAACTTCTTTTAACTACATGTAAGAGAAAAACAAAGTTATTTTGGGTAAATTATTCTGTTAGTCATTTTAAAATTTATGATTGTTTCTATTTTGATCATTTTATTATTATTATTTTGTTAATTTGATCATCATCATTAAAGAAGAAAATGAAAATCTAAAGAGAGATGGAAAAAGAGATTAATTTTTCATTTAAAATATTATAAAGGAGTACATCTTCAATAGCTCACCCTCAATTTTACTGTCGGGTCGATTTTTGGCAAAAAAATATTGTAATTAATAGTTAATATTAGGATAAAATAATATTTAGTTTTAAATTTGGTAAAAAATATTGTAATTATTAATTTTGGTTAATAGATGTGACAAGGTTTTATGCTATCCTTTGGGTCTTTATAAATCAGGCTTTGAATAAAAAAATTTATCAATTTGAATGAATCTAATTCAATCTGAATTATTAATATCATTTTAAAACTCATAAATATCCAAGCTACAAAGTTGGCCAATATATGGCCATTTTAATCACTTAATACAATTCTTTATAAATATGTAAATGTATATAAATGTGTAAACATTTTAATCCATTTATATGTTGTATATACATATGTTTTAATCTAATGTATACTTTTCATTCTTGCAAAATATTCACTAAATCAACATCTGTTGAGGGTAGTGTTACACCTCCAACTTTGATAGATTTTAAAAAATCAATAGGTGAAGCTTCAAACCAAACAAAGGGGACTGTTGAGAAAAGAAAATTCTTCCCTCCAAGGTCGGAAGTTTGGTCTCACTTCACTATGATTATTAATAGTAATGGTGCAAGTAAAACTAAATTTAATTAATATGAAAAGGAATTTTGTTGTGATGGGAAAAAATGGTACGAGGTCATTGAAATATCATATAAGTTCATGTAAGAAAAATCCTAGTAATATTATTGACACTAGCCAATAACAACTAGTTTTACCTAGTAAGGGAGTTGAAGGGGGGAGGACATTTTTCAACTTGGAGATTTGATTAAGAAGCATGTAGGAAAAGGTTAGCACAAATGATTGTGATTGATGAATTACCTTTCAAGTTTGTTGAAATTGAAGGCTTTAGGAAATTTATGTTCGTGGCATGTCCTAGGTTTCATAATCATTCACGAATTACTATGACTAGGGATGTTCGTCAATTGTATTTAGATGAAAGGTCAAGATAAAACAACTTTTGAAAAGTTCTTATTCTAGAGTTTACTTAACTACTGACACATAGACTTCTTTGTAAAAAGCTAATTATTTCTACTCACGTTATTGAAAAAGATTGGAAATTTAATAAAAAATTTAAAACTTTCATCCAATTTCTAGTCATAAGGATGAGTCTATTGAGATGATGATTGAGAAATGCTTGTTGAATTGGGAGGATCAGTTAGAATTAGACATGTTAAGATTACATTGCATGTAATTTCCATGCTACACATCCATACTTGATATGTAATTTTGTTGTGTTAATATACGTGATTAGGGATGAACTTAGTTATGGTATATGTAACGAAAGTCACCTTAGTTCTATTTTAACATAATCAATGGACGAGATTGTCCATAATCTCTTTTTGATATGATTGAAAAGTGTTGGGTTCATAAGGTTATATAGTGACTTGTAATTATAAGGTAATTAATGTATATAAATGTGATCAAAGTGGAAGATTTTTGGATAATTTGGACGTCATATATTATAATATATATTATATATAACAAGAATAACTACATTTGTGACCCATGTGATGGCCTGATAGTCAAGGGTATTCACCGCCCCAGGTGTGGCTTGGGTTCGAGTCTCGCTAGTCACGTTTATTGTTCGGGCTTTGCCCTTTTAATGTAATTCACCAAAAAATAATAACTACATGTTATTATTTTCTATCCTAAAAGGATTAGTCGAAAATTAAAGTTATATATTATTTTTCTGACATTCCATCTTTAGAAAATAGAAAGACACTTTATCTAGATTACTTGTGTCTTAATTTGGAATATCAAAATCACAAGATTCAAATATTTCAAGATATCAGTGGAGATTCAAATATTTCAAGATATCAGTGGATTTATGTATGCTTATGTTATGCTTCTGCATCTAGCTTTTATTCTTGATGATTTAACATAATAGATCTTGGTTTATTAAGATTTATATCAGATTTTTTCTTCTAACAACCAATAGTTGGGTGACTACAAGTGTAGTTTACCCCGTTTTTCTTCATGCAATTATATATATATATAGCCATAACCATGACTCGACTAAAAGATTTGTTGAATATCTAGAAATTCTTATCATATCTAAACTTTGTCCATACACAACAATAAATCCCAATATCAAGAATAGGAACTAAGATTCATATTGATATCAAATCTTAATCATCCTTAACAACAACAAAAAATAAAATAAGTTAATTGAAATATTTATAATTAATCATGAATTAGCTAATTAAAAAAATCAGATATGAAACACTAAACAAAAGAAACATACCAGAAAACTTTGCATCTTTTGTTGTCTAAGATCTTCGAATTAATGGGATAAATTTGATCACTGATACAAAGAAACTACCACTCTAGAGCAGATCATGACGATAACATGTTATAAAATAAAAAATAAGAAATAAAAGAACAAAAAATAGAGAACAACGCTTCTATAAACAGTATAAAATCATGCTCCTAATGAACATTAGGTGCTAAATACATCAAACATCTATCCTAAGACATCCACTCTTATTTTAATGGGATCACTTTATAAATAATGTATTTATAACATAGTCAGATAAAAACTATTTTTATTTTTATTTAACTATTTTCTAATATAAAAGATTTTTTTCTTGCATAATTCTAATTATTATATTATATTGAATTTGATGTTTTTTTTTACTCTACTAATTAATCTTTATTTTCCTTTGTATTAGAAGGATCTTAAAACGTTAATTTGTTTTATTATTATATTGAATGTTATTATTTTGTAATTTCTTTGAACCGTTCTTAAGAGAAAAAAAAATTGAACCAAACTCGGGCTCTGGAGTATTAAGTAGAGATATATTAGCTAAAAGTAGAACTTAAAAGCAAAGAAGCAAAAACTATGAATTCTGACCAAAATATAAAAGAAAGAAAAGAACACAATATGATCAATCTTGTGTTAAAATAGTAATAATAAGAAATGAAAACAAGCAGAAAAAAAAATACTAATATACTCTGATCTGCTTTGGCATTATTATATAGTAATTTACTACAAATTGTCTCAACAATCTCCTTCAATGCAACACTAATGTTTTTTAAATCTATAAAGAAAGTATCTTAGACGAAAAGTTGACAACAAGAACAGGATTGCCATAGATATAGAACACAATTGCATTTGCATCGGAGACATGAAATAAGAGGGATGGTCGGAGGTCACCCGACGAAAGAGTAACTTCTTTACACTAATCACAGGTTAGAACAACAAAGAACAACCATGCTTCTCCACTGCTATTGATATCATCTGCTTTGTCACTCCAGACTTTCCACTCCAAATTTCATGGTACTTGCATGATGCTCCTTTCATGTTTTCCGGGAAATACCTTACCTATGTCTGCTATTGTGTAGATATCACTGTCTTCTTCGGGTTCAAATTGAAAATCGCAGATATATTTCTCCTGGGAAACCATACGAAAATG
Source organism: Gossypium hirsutum (assembly GCF_007990345.1). Classification (NCBI taxonomy): domain Eukaryota; kingdom Viridiplantae; phylum Streptophyta; class Magnoliopsida; order Malvales; family Malvaceae; genus Gossypium; species Gossypium hirsutum. The sequence goes on along the minus strand of NC_053426.1, from coordinate 96,129,874 downwards.
ATAATTAGACGTGCTTGAATATGATGTACAAATTGAAAAAAAGTACTATGGCCTCAAATATATCAAACTCTTCTCCCGGTTGCAATCCATGAACGAATTTCGTTCGAACCAGCATCACTGCAAGAACAATCAATGTATTTTGGAATTAAAGAAAATTTAAACTATAACAACAAAAGGAAAAGATACAAGATCTTGAAGTTCCTATAACGTTCAGTTAAATCAAACATATCACCTTTCAGTAGTCCACTGTTGCACATAGACCAGAATAACTGTTTACCAGGGAACCAGTACCATTCAACTCCCACATCTGTGAATTTCAGAATAAATACATTAGATTTTGATACTTATTTTACCAACCTAGCTTGGAAAAGCAGTCATTAATAACAAGATACTGAAATTATTGGACATTTTGTATAAATGCTAGTGGTCTGATAAGGGTCATATTTACGCTGTGCTGGCCATGCATGAGTTGATAACGATGCAGTCCTGTCTCCTGGGATTAAGTATTTATGACAGAACCACAACAATTCTCCTTATTCGGGATTAAGCTTCAACAAGCTATTGTTTTAGATTCTATATTTATCCATCACCTTTGGCTATTTTCAATTAGTATTTCGATTGTGTTCCTTCCTTTGGTCTTAATTGCGCTTCCTAACTTCTCTGCTTTGTAATTTTAGAATAATCAATACCTGATTAGCATCCCACTTGCAAGGTGAGAAAGAACCTCCCCCAATTCTTTTGATGTAAGCCTCCTTCTTGGAGAAGCATCCAAGCATAATTCCATACCATCACTTTCTAATAAATGAAGTTTTCCTCGTATTGTTTCTTGTAGATCATCTCCACACCCCTGTACAAGTTATCCACAACGAATGAAAATGCATGTGTAAAATAATCAACAGGAAACAAACTAGATAAAAAGCTAATTACGAAGCTATAAGAGGTTTTTCTTGTAAAGCATGGAGGTTCCTCAAATTTGCTCTCCGATTCTCTTTCCAGCAGATTTGTTCAAGATCTTGATCAAGAGCTTTGTTGACCAACCATTTGCTTTGGGATCCTTGCAGGTAATAAGACCCAAGCTGTTATACTAACATGCCCCTTCGGCCCAATCCTGCGAGAGAACTTTTCCTTACTTCTAATCTTCTTCTGTCGTTTAAGAACTGTTAACACAAGTACATGTCTTATTAGTTAAAAAAGTTCAATCCCCTATTATGTCCATGAGTTTACATGCCTCCATATTGTTTAAGCTGAAAGAGTTTATCTCAGCGTGGTAGGATTCGGTGATCAGATTGTATGTGGTTTCATCCAGCTTTCTTAATCTCCTCCAACATGAGAGGCGATTTGGCATAGCCCATAAAGTTATCTGTGAAAGAAAGGACTAGGTCAATGTAAATGGCTACTTTTAGTGCCAAGTAATAGATACCAATCTAGGTATTTTATAGAAACAACCTGAGTTTCTTTGTTCATCGAGATTAGATTAGAATCTATGTGGACTTCATTCGAACCTATAATGCAGGAAAGTATCCCAATTATTTTTGGTTCTCCACTGATTCTGCTTAGCCCTCCCATATAATGCCCAACTCAAACAAATATTTTGCAACTAAAGCATCATTGCATAGACAACTGGTAGGGCAACAAGGGCATGAAGGAATAGCTATTTGCCAGGGGTATAACCTGGATCAGTGAGCATCCCATGGTAACATATCCAAGTCAGGCCACGACTCCCAGCAAGCCCTTGGCACCTATCATTTTAGCAGTAGAAAGTCTCTGAATGAAACAAATATATCAGGTCACATAAAGATAAAAGCAAAGTGCAATAACATGTAAAAAAGAAAAAGTCAAAATTTGTCTGGAAATGTAAACTCTCGATCATATGGTGCTTGACCCCTGGTAATATCAAGTGGGATAAAACATCCTCCTGTATCCCAATCATCTCCAGTAATCCTGTACATGGTTGACTAGTCCACTAACTTCTTGAGCCATAGCTGGTGTCACACTTGGTACCTGGGACAATGAATAGTATAATGGGGCGATCAAGCTTTCTCAGAACCTGCAAAGGTTTATCTTTTCAGAAATTTTAACATGAATTGAATAGTTGTACCACAGGCCAGTTACTTACCTCTGATACAAAGGTTATCTCTTCTACATCCAATCATCGCCGAATACACAGTCATGTTTTACTGCAACAGGAAAAACAAAAGAGAATGAAAATTAAAAGTAACATCAGAAGGATTCCAATTTACTCCAAAGAAAGGAAATTTATCTGGTCAGTTGTCTGTTTGATGTTGACAAATGTAATGTTAACATTACCAAAATCACACCCCACTCGCATATTGGAATAAAGTGACCTCAAAAGGCTCTTCCAGCCTCTAGCTTGATTTACACTCATGAAACCATGAGACATCCAAGCACAAGCCCTCTCCTTGACTCCTATATCTTTTTGCCCTCCACTGTCTGCCGGAATCTACATATGCAGATCCCTAGTAAAAGATAAAGTAAGAAAATAAATAATCAAAGAAAGTGTCCATGCTATGCTAATGCTGTTTTTTTTTTTTTGGTTATTCAAAGTAGAAGTACTTTGTAGTTGGAATAACCGGCAGTACTTGACAGTGTCTAGATGGGGGTGTTTGCATTAAAAGCTTGCAGGCTTATCCCTCCTAACATGATTCCAACTTCAAACCATGCCGTGTACTTTCTTTGCTACTTCTGAAACCTTTCCCACCTTTGGATGACGGCCATCTTCCGGGTCAGGAATTGGCCTCCCCCATTCATCAATCACATCAAATCCAAGAGAATCAGTGAAGCCCTTCCACCTTCCTTCTATACCAAAGGTAATCCACCAACATACTGTATACAAGTGCAGAGGATAAATGAAGAAAACAGCTTTTTCTTTTAACCAGCATAAAAATTTCCACTTCTATAGTTGTATATCAGTACATATTCAAGCACTACAGAGCTCAGCCATGTCATACCTCATATCCATGCGGCTTAAGACGGTTAGAAACAATTTCAGCATTTTGCAAGATTCTTCCTCGGTTATGGTCCAGCAAAAGAATCATAAGAGTTCCACCTCTTGGTGGGGTGCTAGCATGTTCTGGTTCGTCTTTACATGTGTTTCAGATGGTACCCTGAATAAGCTATCATCATGAGCACTAAAACAAGTGGAGAATCATTATCAGACATCACCTAATTTAGTGAAATGGTAAGTCAACACAATAAGCCATACATGCTCCAATGTGGACATTAAACAATACGGCCTTTCGAAAAGAAAGAAGGGACAAAAAGTAAAACAGAATATTTGAAGTATCCAGTTTGGCCATCAAATCTTTATCTTACAAGGAATATGCATAAGTAAGCTGATAGTTGATTCTGCCCAGTTATTACACTATATGGTTAAGAAAATTTTGATATACTTTAACAATGCACTCAATACTCATAGTATCTTACAAGAATTGAGATAAGCGGTTTGATGTATCATCAGCTAACTTTTAAAATTCTTTAAATTAGAGGAAAAAGCCGATGTAGTGGAACTGTTGGATTCTAATTGGGACCTTATCCTAGTTGGAAGCTTACTGATTCATATCCACACCAGCTTAAGTCTGAATCAAAAGCTAATAATTAGAGCAAAGAGCACCCATCGGCATGAAATGAAGAGAGAGGGAATGAAAGCACCTGCAGAGAGGGAGCGAAGAGAACGAAGGAGAACCGATGCTTCATAGCTGATTCGTTGTATTGGGTGTGGCTTGCTTGTGGTGTGTGGGGAGCGTTTTAAACTAGTCTTTAGCTTCTGGGACTTTTTTAGAGATGCAGCAAACAGCCTGTAATCTATCTATCTAAGGCATATTTTTAGTCTATACAGTTAAACCTTCTTGCTGCCACTGGCAAGTAAAAGAAGGAAAAGAAAAGATTTTGGTTATTCTCGTCCATAAGGTTAAAATTTTTATTCATACTTTGAATTTTACCTTTCTCTTTATTTTAACATTTTAAAAATTTTTAAATATAAATAGATGAACAAATTTTTAATAAAATAATATCTCATTACAAGTGCAGGTGATTTCTTTAATTGATTATTACTTTTTAATATTAGAGACTGATTTGAAAGAACGAAAATTTGATATTTCAAGTTAATAAAAATATAGGATTATTCTTCTTTAAAGTCATTATATGTTTTTTTTTTATTTATTTATATTAATTTTTTGATTTTTTTATTCTAATAATGCATTACATTTTTCTTTATCAACACAATTTATATACTAGAACTTATCCACCTAACGTGTAAATACTTGACCATTATAGATTTTAAAATAGCTTTATAGTATTTAGGTTTTTTGTGTTATGTTGTTGTATTTTTCATTTTTTTTTTAAAAAATATTTTCTATATCTTTAAAATCGAAATATTTTTTTTTTTTTAATCATTTGTGTTACTGTTTGATAAATCAGACAATAATGTTTAATAATTTAAAAATTTAAATTTTGTTATAAGTTATTTAAATTAGTTTTTTAGTTAATTTAAGATTAGTATTTATTATTAGTTGAAAAGATTTAAAAGAAATGAACTGTAAGTAATAATAATTAAATTGACTGGTGGCATATTATTTTTTATTAAGCTTTTTTTAACTGAAGTCTAAAATTAGATTGAAATTGATGTAAGAGAGGTTGAATGTTTGTAAATCTTCAAAATTGATTTTCTTTAGAGTCTTTTATTCACTTCCTTCAATCTTAATTTAATAATTGATTTGTTACATGTTTGATAGTTTTGATTGTTTTGACTTTTTTAACAAAATCAAATCAACCAATATTATAATAATTGAATTAATCCAGCTCGGATTGAGTAAATTCATTGATTTTTTAATTTTTGATATTTTTAAATATAATATTAAAATAAATAAACCAAAAACACACACAACACTTCTTTTTTATTCAACCTAAAAACAAATAAGTTTAAAAAACCGTCGTACGTTTGGTAATAGCTTACCTGCTAGGTTAACATCATGTCTCGAGCTTTTGTCCAACCACTTAGACAAGACAAAGACGTAATGTTTGGTGATGGCCTGCTCGTTAAGCCAGCCTTACCAAACAATTGTAGGCTGCGAATAAGGTTTCCCTTTCTTACCTTTACGTCATGTTTTTTGAAATATTAGCTAACCGATTATTAAAGGTAATTAGCTTTATGGATAATTACAAACTGCTGTGCTTGGTGTTGGTGCCATGATTTTGATTTTTTTTTCACCAAAGGCACACCTTTTTTGTTGGACTTTGATGTACTCCCAAGTAACTCCAAATAAATTTGGTATAGATGCTTCTTCGTTCTGTTCTTTTTGAAATGTCTGAGATCTTCGGTCGCATATGCATCAGAATTAACCTTGCTTCATGCCTGTGGATGCCCAACTCCCGTTTTACTCGTCTACATTGCGATATTGATCACCATCCATTCTGCCTATCCATTGAGGATTGGAATGGTTCAAGCTCCTCTCAATAATGGTTGTTGCTTTGTTCAGCCTTTGGGATCGGTATAACAGTTGAAAGCTTCCAAAATTGCTCCGGCTCCTCGCCTTCTGTGACTACCTGTGTTTCGCAAATGAAGTTTCAGACATTAAAAAATGTAGCTCAAACTAATCAAAACCATGATGATAAAAAAAGTGGTTTAGAAGACCCCATCATATGCATGCTGGGGAATGGCTTTACAAATGAAAGAATACAGCATGAATGCCATCAGCATGAATGCCATCCTGTGATGCTTTACACCCACGGCACACAACCGAGATGATCAATAATCTAAGACTCACATCCGCAAGCATGATCATATTGTTCTTATGGCATCAGCAAGTTTGATCAGCTTGTACCCCAGTATCAGCTTTTAGTGATTGGGCAAATATACACATAGATCTCCGACTTAACCGGTCTAACCTCTTAATATTTATCAAAGGAACTAACTTCATAGATCATTAACCACCAAACTAGATTTTATGTGTTATCTTCTTTATCACTAGGTGGAAGGTGATTCTACTCTATTGGTTCATAGTTAGAAATCAGAGTATTAAAGCTAATAAGCTATTTACATGAACATAAGTAACCACAGATTTTAATGAAAATAATTTGTTATATAACTTCCAAAGTAACGGTTACCTGCACCGAGGCATTTAATGGCAAATCCATTTTGTTAAGAAATTCACGGCCAATAGATTCCCAATGAAGATGACTATCCTTGTTTGTGCCACCAGAGTTTCAGATCGGCTTTGACCTTTTCCGCACATAACTTCACGGCCTAGCCAGATATATAAAACACCGAACAATCACTTGCATCTGGAGCTAACAACATATATGCTGCTCCAGACTCAAGGATGTGATGAGATCCACGCATCTCCACTTTACTGAGTGTAGGCCACTGATATAGAGCCATGGTGGTTATTCCTCTAGGGTTCTCAAAGATAGCACCGGATTGAGCATGACATTCACCGTATTCACTTTGATTTTCAGTCCTCCCATGTGACTTAATGCTAACGCAACAACTTCAGCATCTAACGTTAACTCCTCTGAATCATCTTCGGGCTCATATTGATTACAATCTACATCATTCATTACATCATCATCATCCAACTCGGGCATAGAAAAGGACCAAGACCTCACAAGATTCCTGGGGACTTGTTCATCAACTGATGGTAACACCATGCGTGGTGGAGGATGACTCCCTCGGCGCTCAGCAAGTGACGGAGAAGTACCTTTACAGGCGAACCAGTAATTGCCACACTCAAAGTATGATCAGAAGAAAATGTTTTTTGGGTGAAAGGGAAGTTTCTTTAGATTGTAAACAAGAATATATCAATAGCTTCCAGGCCTGAAGGTGAAGGTTGCCGAGAAGACATATACGAAAAGTCAGACCAATTAGAGGATGAAGGCGAAAAGCGAATGAACTGCCATAGTCAGACGTTGAAGGTGAAAGTGTAGGAGACTTGGAACTGAATTTTGGGCTGCTAGCCGCAAAACTAGAAAAAGAACTTGGTGAACCACAAGGGACCTTCGGTGCCAGTGGAGAATCACAAGGAGTAACTATTGTTCTACATCTTCACACGGACCTTTACTTCGAATCGGGCTAGTATCTGGGAAACAATCAAAGGAGTCGGGTGACCACATGGAATGATTGATGGCGAGGATGGTGATGAGAGTGAAACATTATCTTCTGCTTCTGAATCTCTACGAGTGTCGTCGACAATCATAATTGATCTATCAGTGCCAGGAGTCAAATTACAAACCAATTTGGATGAATTGACAAATTCTTTCATGATGCCATTAGCAAACTTCTGCCTTAGCCTACCCCATCCATTCTCTCTGGCAGGAAGGCAAGTTTCTGATTCAGCAGCAGACACTGAAAATGGTGGAACAACACCACCAGCAAGTGCCTTATGGAAAAGCTCAAAATCCAAATCATAATCGCCTACCTTCCGTTCACCAACGCAAATATTGGTTGCTTCGGCAGCTGCTGAGACCTGTCCATAGCAAGAGCATCCCAGAATTTCACAGGCTCTTCCCCTTCTCTAACAGTTATAATAGGACCCTGCGCCCGTTCATATCGAATAACCTGATTGGCAGCCAAACTAGCCCTGTTGGACATAATATTGCTGCATTTCTTTCCAACCCAAACATAAATAGCTGAAGGAACATGCACAATGAAGGCCCCACGGGAGTCAAGCCCTTGTATACCTGGATGATTCAACAATTTTGGCACAAGATGAAGAGCATCATACGAGGAGTGTGGAGCCATTTTATACATCCTAAGCAAAGAATTAGGGCTTGCAGGCGCCGCATGCACCCTCTTTTGGCACTGCAAAAGTTGGAAAGCGAACCCTGTATTGGGATTAGTCACCCCACGAGCTGTCTTCACATACTGAAATGCATCCTCGAAGCTCTGCACTTCCTCCACATGAGATACGCAATCACCAAAGAAGTCGATCTGAACTCCCTGGCAGCAGTGCACCAAAACCCTCCCCCGCTCCCGAACATCCTCGAAGTAATCAAACACATCATACAAAATGCTAGTGATATCCTCGGACGGGTTGTCCTGTAACCATAGCGTCTTGTAAACAAGATCGTTCTTGAAATACTCGGGACAAACAAAACCAACACAGTTCAACACATGAGTAATCCCATTCTTGGCCAAAATTTCCCTGTTCTTAGCGACGGCATCACTCCCTAAATATATATGATCCGCAATCCTGGAGCACTCTTTGTCATAGAAAGCTAGCTTATCTTTCCTCAACTGAAACTCCCTATTGGAACCGGGACTCGGAAGGGGCTTAACAGAACCTCTAGGCGTCTGGGGATGAGGCCAGACACCAAGGTCATCAGAGCCAGCGTTTGGCCACTCTTCCACCGCCTTCTTTTTATACAAAGAGGAGGCAAACATGATCTCCCTTTTGTGTTCGTAGGCGGTTTTGGGTTCGGCTTAGTTGGTGAACGGTCGGTCCAAGAAATTGACCGTAGATATGGTTGCCGGGGCGTCAGCAGCAGTCCGGCAAGCCGGTTTTCTTCTTGCCCAAACATGTTAAAAACAAAAAAAAAAAAAAGAAAAGAAAAGGAGTTCCAACCAGAATTCCAAAGAAATTAATGATACCCATTAAAGGATACTTCCAGGAAATTCCCCAATTCATGGTCTTTCCTTTTATAATAAATAAACCACCCAAATTTTCTACCTAAACCCCTTGACTCTTCTCTCTCTTTCTTTATTTTCTAAGTAAATGTACAGAAGATTAGACAAAGAATCAAATAACGAAGAAAATTCAAATACGACTATGACTCCGTAAAACTTCTAGCTCGTAGTATTAGCTGAGGCTTCATGCCACCAATAAGAATCCAACTGTCATATACAAAAGAGGAACAAGAAATATATATAATATTTTTTCTTTATTTATCTATTTTATTAAAGCTGGGATTTTTGAAGAGAGACTAAAATACAGAAAAAAAATATCATTCCATTGAAAACTCAACTTTGACCAGCGAAACTTTGAAACTTGAATTTGGAAAAAGAAAAAAAAGGAAATGAAACTGATTAATTGAAACAGGGGTTGCTGCAAAAACTATTCAACAAAGAGAAGAAGAGGGTAAGTGAGAAGAGAAGAGTGAGTTCGTGGGAACGAGTTATGGGTGACACAGTAGTAACAGCCAATGGGAGATGATTTTGTTGGGTTTTTGAGAAAGAAAAAAAGAAAGAGAATGGGTCAAAGTGACACATCATCCTGGTATGGGGGTATTAATAATGCATGTCAAATCTTGTGAGGTATAATGAGGAATAAAGAATTTATTTTCATTTTCTTTTGTATTTTGAGATTCATAAATATTTTAAAGCAAAATTTTTGAAATTTTGATCTAGCATTAAGTTATTAGTTTATGTGGTAAATTTATTCTATATTTAATATTTAATCAGTTTAGTTTTTATAGTTTTTTTTAAAGGTATAGTAATTTATTCGCCCTCTAATTATAAAAAAAATTTATTTTAATTTTTATTTAATTTTTTGTCTATTTTAACCTTTAAACTCTATTTATCAAATTACCTAAAAATAAATGAAAAACTTAATTGTTAACTTTGCTAATATAGAATACACATGAATTGTCATGTCGATACACGTCAGCAATTAATTAAATTTTAAAATTTAAAATTTTTAAAATTTAAAATATATAAAATTTTTTAAAATTAATAAAAAAATTATTTTTATATTTTTTAATATAGCAAAGTTACTAAATGTTAATTTTCATCATTTTGGATAATTTAACAAATAATATATTTAAGGGCTAAAAGAGATAAAAAAATAAATGAAGCTAAAATGATTTTTTTTGGTAAAATTAAAAGGTAAATAAGTCATTACACATTTTTAAATTTTAAAGTTTCAATCCAATAGTCGTCAAAGCCCTTGATGTAAAAGAGAAGTGTTATGTATTAAATTTACACCTAAATAATTCAATGAAAATGACAACTAATAGTTCTATCAATGAAGAATAAATGAGGCTTATCAGAATGAGGAAGCGAATTCGGATATGTGATGGCGGGGAATTGGACCAGACACACTTTTCATGGAAGGGAGGTTGTTAAGGAAAAGTTTTCATGTTTCAGAGGGAAGAATGGTGGATCAGGTATCGAAGAAGATGATGACTTTACCTTTATGGAATAAGACATCATGAGGTCATTTGTGAACGGTATCCCATCAATTAATTTTTCGAAGAGAATTAATCAGTGTTAATAATGATATGACTTACACTACGTGATCAAGCTTTTAGGTAAGAGCATTGGGTATGCAATGCTTCAAAATATGCTTTGTGGAAGCCAAGTCAGCCTTTCAGTTTGATGGATATTGTAAATGGTTATTTTCTAGCCAAGTTTCGGAACCTAAAAGATTATGAACGAGTTTTTTCTCAAGGGCCTTGGATCATCTTCGGTCAATATTTGACAGTTCAACCATGGTCCATTAAGTTTGACTTGCACATTTTCCTAGTGTGGTAATGTCATGGATAAGGTTCCCCAGATCTCAGGTTATATGCACAAAAAGAAAATTTTATGGAGATTACAGACTAGTTGGAAAGGTTGCTAAGCTAAACTTCAATACCAATAACAGAGCAAGAGGTAAATTTATGTGCTTGACGGTCTATGTTAGTTTGGACAAGCCTCTGGTATCTCAAATACGATAAACGAGATATTTTATATTTTCTATGTGAGTGTATGGCATATGGAGGAGTTTTGTTCTATGAAGGTGATAAATTGAGAGGAAGTTACTGATGAAACCCGAATAGCGGTGGAGAAAAAATGACGAATACGGCACCGAGGGATTGCTTGTCCAACGACAACGACATCTATGGCTCGTGGATGATCGTCGAGAGATGCAATAGGAAATCCTAAGGATTCTAGAAAGATTGACTCCAGAAATTAATAGAAATTGGCTATCAAATCTAGATTGAATGTGCTAGAAAATCATAATGAAATGGAGAATTTGCAGGAGAAAGGCATAGAGAGGATTTGGTCAATAAAATTAATGGAGCTGGAGGGTAAAATTTTTAAAATCTGACGGCATTGCTAATTTTTATACACCCTCTCTTAAAAATCCTAAGCAAGCCTTTTTTTCGGGCCATGTGAAAGTACTGGGGCAAAAGAGCCCCAAGGCAAGGGAAAGGTTGGCCACATTGATGTTCAGATTGGGAGTGATTTAGCATCAGTGGCTAGGGAATCATCGATTCATACGTAATGACGGTTTATTAATTTATTGGATAGGCTTGGATTCATCAAAGTGACAAATCAGGGGATGGTGTGGAAGGTCCAGCAATGTAAATCAAGATAAGGAAACCCAGCTGCTATTTAAATGATGAGCCTGAACCTGGTAAGAACATAGCGACCAATCGGTGGTTAATCTCCTAGTGCCAAAAATAAATCTACTCTTTCTTCCCATTTCAACCGATCTTTGAATGGAATTTAGAGGTTTCGTTGTCTAGAGAAAATAGTATATTGATTCCTAATGCATTTTGATGTTGTTTTTAAGGAGAATTTGCATCCAAATCCTTTGGTCAAATGGAGGAGGTAAGTAGTACAGGTGTGTCGCGGGTGTACGTTCTACTAGAATTTTTTTCGAGAGATGAAAAGGCAAGAAGCTTAATAGGACTATTCAGGATAGAGGAATATTTTAAAATTTCTAGTAACTAGGTTCCTCTGTCTGAGTCGATGAGCAGTGTGGTTGAATTAATAAATTCTCAAGCTATAAAGGGCATCTCAAATGATGGCCCTAATGAAGCAAGAAAGTAACTTTTTTTGGGCTGGTATTTCGACAGTAAGTCTGATTTTGATTTGATTTATTCTGTAATTATGGATTTGAATCTATCACTATTTTTTTGAAACTTTCAAGGGTGTGCGAGCTTAAGTTTCCTCGAATTTATAAGGAGTATAATCTAGAATATAAACCAATATTGTTAGTTTGCTGGAACTAAAGACTAGTGGAAGGAAAGCTGATGAAGTATTGCCAAGTTGGGTTTTCAATGTTCTCACTGAGTTGAAGCGGTGGGGTTCTTAGGAGGTATTTGGATTGGGTGGAAAAACATTGTCAGTTTAGAGGTTGTCTATAATCACCCGCAATTCATTTTGGTTTGAATCCATAGCAACATTCCTTCTCAATATGCTTTTATCACCTTTGTCTATGGAAGTCCAAATAAAAAGAAACGAAGGTGATTTGGGAACAAATAGAGCGATTATTCCTCCTATCTCGATTCATTGGATGGTAATTGGTGATTTTAATGTTATTCTATCCTTCGATGAGAAAAAATGAGAAAGCTCTAATGAGATAAGATGTCATTATTTTGGAGAGTTTGTTGATTTAATGGTCTACATGATTTGGGTTTCAAGAGTCCATTATTTACTTGGCATAGAAGAGGGACTTTCAAAATACTCGATCATGCTCTAGGTAATGATGCTTGGGTTCAAGCCTTTCCGAATTGCATGGTTATTCGTCACTAGGCTCAAATCAATTATCAACATTTCCTTATTAATTTTAATCCAACACTCTATTTACCTAAGAGGTGACATTTTCGTTGTTTGGCGGATAGGCTAAACATCCAAGCCTTTCCAACTTCGTCAAAGAGATTTGGAGGTATGATGGTGATATGTTTGAGTCCTATTCTAATTTAACTGCTAGCCTTAAGGTCTGGAACAAATCTGTTTATGGGATTATTAGCGGAAAAAAAGTTGATCCACTTCTTATCTGGTATATAGAGGGCTTTGAAATTCGATTTGGATTATTTGATTATAAGAGATGGAGATTATGGAGGAGTTAGAATTTGTTCTTTATTATGAAGAGTTACTTTGAAAGCAGAAATCCAATGTGATTGGCTTAATTTGGGAGATTGGAATACTATATTCTTTCATCATTGCACAATTAAAAGAGAA